>NC_091322.1:19665877-19680877 GCF_038502225.1 Cherax quadricarinatus
ACTCACCAGAATAATAACAGATTCAATCTTTCCATCCGGATATCAAATCCTCAGGAAAGACAGAGGGAGGAGAGGGGGAGGAGGAGTTGCACTGCTCATTAAAAACCAGTGGGGGTTTGAGAAAATGGAAGGAATGGATGGCACGGGCGAAAGGGACTACTTAGTAGGAACAATCCAGTCTGAGGGACATACGGTGATAATTACAGTAATGTACAACCCACCACAGAACTGCAGGAGGCCAAGAGAAGAATACGATGAGAGCAACAGAGCAATGGTCGACACACTAGCCGAGGTGGCCAGGAGAGCACACATGGGGGGAGCAAAGTTACTAGTTATGGGTGATTTCAATCACAAGGAGATTGACTGGGAAAACCTGGAGCCCCATGGGGTCCCGAAACATGGAGAGCCAAGATGATGGATGTGGTACTGGAAAACCTCATGCATCAACATGTTAGAGACACTACCAGAGAGAGAGGAGAGGATAAACCAGCAAGACTGGACCTTGTATTCACCTTGAGTAGTTCTGACATCGAGGATATCATGTATGAAAGGCCCCTGGGAGCTAGTGATCATGTGGTTCTGTGCTTCGACTACATACGTGAGCTCCAAGTGGAGAGAGCAGCAGGAATAGGGTGGGAAAAACCAAACTACAAAAGGGGGAACTACTCAGGCATGAGGAACTTCTTTCAAGACACTCAGTGGGAGAGGGAACTGACAGTAAAACCAGTACAAGAAATGATGGACTATGTGGCAACAAAATGCAAGGAGGCAGAGGAGAGGTTTGTTCCCAAGGGAAACAGAAATAATGGGAAGAACAGAACGAGTCCTTGGTTCACCCAAAGGTGTAGGGAGGCAAAAACTAGGTGTACTAGAGAATGGAAAAGATACAGAAGACAGAGAACTCAGGAAAATGAAGAGAATAGCTGAAGAGCCAGAAACGAATATGCACAGATAAGAAGGGAGGCTCAGCGGCAATACGAAAATGGCATAGCATCGAGAGTCAAGACTGACCCGAAGCTGTTGTACAGCCACATCAGGAGGAAAACAACAGTCAAGGACCAGGTAACCAGACTGAGGAAGGGTGATGGGGATTTCAAAAGAAACGACCGGGAGGCATGTCAGGAGCTCAACACGAGATTTAAAGAAGTATTTACAGTGGAAACCAGTAGGACTCCAGGAAATCAGAGCAGGGGGGTACACCAGCAAGTGCTGGATGAGGTACATATAACCAAGGAGGAGGTGAAGAAGCTGCTATGCGAACTTGACACCTCAAAGGCGGTGGGACCAGACAACATCTCTCCGTAGGTCCTTAAAGAGGGAGCAGAGATACTGTGTGTACCATTAACAAAGATCTTCAACGCATCTATTGAAACTGGGCAACTCCCTGAGGTATGGAAGATGGCAAATGTAGTCCCAATTTTTAAAAAGGGAGACAGACATGAGGCACTAAACTACAGACCTGTATCACTAACGTGTATAGTATGCAAGGTCATGGAGAAGATCATCAGGAGGAGAGTGGTGGAGCACCTGGAAAGAAACAAGTGTATAATTGACAACCAGCATGGTTTCAGGGAGGGAAAATCCTGTGTCACAAACCTACTAGAGTTTTATGACAAGGTGACAGAAGTAAGACAAGAGAGAGAGGGGTGGATCGACTGCATTTCTTTGGACTGCAAGAAAGCCTTCGACACAGTTCCTCACAAGAGGTTACTGCAAAAGCTAGAGGATCAGGCACACATAACAGGAAAGGCACTGCAATGAATCAGAGAATACCTGACAGGGAGGCAACAACGAGTCATGGTACGTGACGAGGTGTCAGAGTGGGCGCCTGTGACAAGCGGGGTTCCACAGGGGTCAGTCCTAGGACCTGTGCTTTTCTTGGTATATGTGAATGACATAACGGAAGGGGTAGACTCAGAAGTGTCCTTGTTTGCGGATGATGTGAAGTTAATGAGAAGAATCAAATCGGATGTGGATCAAGCAGGACTACAAAGAGACCTGGACAGGCTACAAGCCTGGTCCAGCAACTGGCTCCTTGAGTTTAACCCTGCCAAATGCAAAGTCATGAAGATTGGGGAAGGGCAAAGAAGACCGCAGACACAATATAGTTTAGATGGCCCAAGTCTGCAAACCTCACTCAAGGAAAAAGATCTGGGGGTGAGTATAACACCGAGCATATCTCCTGAGGCGCACATCAATCAGATAACTGCTGCAGCATACGGGCGCCTGGCAAACCTACGGATAGCGTTCCGATACCTTAGTAAGGATTCGTTCAAGACTCTGTATACCATTTACGTCACTCCCATACTGGAGTATGCAGCACCAGTTTGGAATCCACACCTAGTCAAGCACGTCAAGAAATTAGAGAAAGTGCAAAGGTTTGCAACAAGACTAGTCCCAGAGCTACGGGGATTGTCCTACGAAGAAAGGTTGAGGGAAATCGGCCTGACGACACTGGAGGCCAAGAGGGTTAGGGGAGACATGATAACGGCATATAAAATACTGCGCGGAATAGACGAGGTGGACAAAGACGGGATGTTCCAGAGATGGGACACAGACACAAGAGGTCACAATTGGAAGTTGAAGATTCAGATGAATCAAAGGGATGTTAGGAAGTATTTCTTCAGTCATAGAGTAGTCAAGCCGTAGAATAGCCTAGAAAGTGAAGTAGTGGAGGCGGGAACCATACATAGTTTTAAGGCGAGGTATGATAAAGCTCATGGAGCAGGGAGAGAGAGGACCTAGTAGCAATCAGTGAAGAGGCGGGGCCAGGAGCTATGATTCGACCCCTGCAACCACAAATAGGTGAGTACAAATAGGTGAGTACACACAAACACACACACACACACACACATACGCACACACACAAACGCACACACACAAACACACACACACACACACACACACACACACACACACACACACACACACACACACACACACACAAACACACACACACACACACACAAACACACACACACAAACACACACACACACACACACACACACACACACACACACACACACACACACACACACACACACACACACACACACACACACACACACACACACACACACACACACACACACAAACACACACACACACACACACACACACACACACACACAAACACACACACACACACACATACGCACACACACACACAGAATGTCACAGAGGGACTCCCAAGGCAGGATCCTGGATATCGGTGAAGGGTGCCTGATACAAGGAAGTAAAGCTATCCTCCCCTTCCCTGCATCAAACCTGATTCCTTCCTATGTCCCAGGTGTTATATGACACGTATGGGGAGAAGGTGAGAAAACAAGGAGTGAGCATGAGATAGTGAATACACATATAACCTGCACATAGGAGGGACATTATGACATTTCGGTCCGACTTAGACCAAGTCGGGCCGAAACGTACGTCGTCATAAGCTTCTCTCTCTCTAAATAACAAAAAAAGGCACAATACCGGGACTGGAACGATACACAAATAACCCGCACATAAAAGAGAGAAGCTTACGACGACGTTTCGGTCCGACTTGGACCATTTACAAAGTTACACTAACCAGAAGTGGAGCAGGACGGCTATATATAGGCAGGAAGAGGTGATGGTAGAGGTAGTAGTAGTAGTACAAGAATGGTATATAATAATACCGACAAGATGAAATTAAGACACATGCGCAACACCCGGGCATCTCTGTCCTATGTGTGGGTTATCTGTGTATTGTTCCAGTCACGGTATTGTGCCTTTGTGTTCTTTTTAAGAGACGGTGAGAGAAGTAGAGAGAGAGAGAGAGAGAGAGAGAGAGAGAGAGAGAGAGAGAGAGAGAGAGAGAGATGGGATGGGATGGAAGACCGGGTACAATACGAGGTCCTTCAGAACTCCTCAGTCACACAGACAAGCGTATGTAAATCTCATAGATACAAGAGTTCTGGACCACTACTGTACTAGACCTAACTTACTCCTTGTAGCTCTCAACAAGGAAACACACCTCTCTCCCCCTCCCTGTATATATATATATATATATATATATATATATATATATATATATATATATATACAAATATATGTGTGTGTGTGTGTGCGTGTGTTTCTTTGTCGTGAGGTAGCTACAAGGAACAAGTTGGGTGTAGTGCAGTAGTGGTCCAGAACTGTAGTGTTGATAACTCGTGTACAGTTGATCGTTGTTGTACATACTATATGTGTACACTGATGTGAAATAAATAATTCCATTGTATCGAGAACGAGGTCAAAAAAAAAATTATTATTATATTAATGGGGAAGCGTTAAACCCATAGGACTTATACAACTCCAGGGGAATGAGAGGTGATCAGTTACGGTCCGAAGATGGGGGATTGTAACTTCAATTCCTTGGATGAAAAGCCCTTCATCATGAGACCATAACACGCAGGTTTCGGGTTCTCCATCACTAACCCCACCACATTTCAGGCTAAAAAAAATATTATCAATTTAATAGCAGAGTTAATTATTTTTTTAAATTTATTTTGAATTTAATCATGAACGCGCAAGTCTGACGCAGAGTGGAATGTTGATAAATAGAACACCACTGTACGTACCTCTTTAATTGTTAGGTGAGTGTTATATAAGCTATATATATATATATATATATATATATATATACTTGGCTCACGTCCAGCCTCGGAGGAGCTGGAGGAAATTCATCATCTTTGATACATTGTGCCATTGTATTCATGTTTATGTTTTTTTCTGTAAATGTATTTTGTTTATTAATAAATGTTCACATAGAATAATAAACATATAGGGGGTGGTAGGAGAAGAAAATATTCAAACAGCTCCGGGGAGAACCTTGAGTTTTCTCTGAGGTACGTTTATTGTCTTCTCTGAGGATGAGGGTCCCCATTCCAGCCATAGAGGTGGTACTTCCCTATATAGATATATATATATATATATATATATATATATATATATATATATATATATATTCTTGAAATATCTATTCTTGAAACTATGAATGGATTCATCCTCCACAACTATGCCAAGGTTCTTGAATCCATTTTCTGATCACCATCAGGCTGAAGAAAGCTTCCTGAAAGTCTGTGACTCACCTTTGTCTTTAACCTTCAACTATGCTCTCGTGTATCTGTGTCTGACCTCTCAAATAATCTCTCCCTAAGTCCTCTTCATCATGTCCAACTTACTACTTTACGAAGAGCTCCAGCTTGATAGACTAGTTTGGTTCCAGTAATAAATCCCAACTTAACCATAAAAAAACAAAGGCACAATACCCTGACTGGAACAATACACAAATAACCCGCATTTAGGAGAAAGAGAGAGGAGCTTACGACGATGTTTCGGTCCGACTTGAACCATTTACCATGTTAATTCATACTTATACATACACACACGAATACGTACATAAATAATATGATGAGCGCACACACATGTATGTACTATTATACGCTCTCGCATACATACCCATAATGCAGGAATTTTATCCTCAAACTCTTGGGCTATATACGGTATATACAAGACCTGAGTCCAGTGACGTCAGAATACAGAATATCAGAACACATAACGTTAGAATGCATAACGTCAGAGCACAGGACGGCAAAACAAAGAACGTCAAACGAAAGAACAAAGAACGTCAAACGAAAGGTCAAAATATTGAACACTAGAATGTTGGACGTCAGAACACAAGTGACATTCTGATCCAATCGCCTCTATACTCCAATATATATATATATATATATATATATATATATATATATATATATATATATATATATATATATATATATATATATATATATAAATATATATATATATATATATATATATATATATATATATATATATCGTGCCGAATATGTAAAACTGCTCAATTAGCAAGAACTCGTTTAAAATTATGCCCTTTCTGAAATTTTCTCTTATGCGTTTAAAGATATATTTTTTTCATTAATGTTAATGTAAAAAAATTTAATTTTGCACCAAAAGAATCTTACAAAACTTACCTAACCTTATTATAAAAAGAGCAATTTATTTTAGCCTAACCCAACTAAATATATTTCAGATTTGTTTACAATACTTTAGTACTAAACAAACACAATTAAATATATTTTTTTCGATAGGTTCAGAATGATTTTGGCGATATTATTGCATACACAAATTTTCACTTGTCCTATATGGCAAGATCAGCGTTGCTATTTAAGCCAAGATAGCAAGTTCTGCCTATTCGGTACGACATATATATATATATATATATATATATATATATATATATATATATATATATATATATATATATATATATATATATATATATATATATATATATGTATATATGCAAAACAACCACTCTGAAAGAATAGAGAAATTCCAAGCGCTTTCGTGACTACTCACATTATCAAGGAACTATGAAAGTAAAGCATCCAAGGAAGCTATATAAGGGGTCTGGCCAACACCTCACTATTAGATCCCACAACGGTTAAACACCTGACACGCGCCGGCCCAACTGAACAGGTCCTTTGCATAACTCACCAACAAACTATTCTACCCAAGAAAATTTAAAAATTATTATTTTTCCAGTGTATTATTAAATTCTTCCCAAATTCTATTAATTATAAATGGATCTAATTTATATAAACCAAAGGAAATATTCATATTATTGTCAAAACTGCTTTTTATGAAACAAGATTCAATTATATTCCTGTCGACCATGGACTTGCTTGATACTACTTTCTCAACTTTTTGAAAATCAATTGGATCGTTAAAATCTCTTACATGAATAAATAGAGCATTGGAATCTTGTCCAGTTCTAATGCTATATTTATGTTGTTTTAATCTTAGTTCGAGATTTTTACCACTTTGACCGTAATAAACTTTATCGCAAATTTTACAAGGAATCTTATAGACACATCCATCAGCATTTTGGGGGGAATTCTTTATCAACAGTTTTTTTACTGTATCAAGATTTTTGAATACAACTTTAATATTAAAAGTCTTAAGAAGAGAAGGCATATCAACCAAGTTTTCATGGTAAGGGAGAACCAACATATTTTTAGTTGAATAAGGCTGGTTGTCCCTTTTTGGATTGTAAAAAGTATTTCTAGCAACTTTAAAAGATTTATCAATTACATTTCTTGGGTATTTTAAATCATTACCTATTTCATAAATTTTGGATATTTCCTCATCTATGAACTCAGGACTACAAATTCGTAAAGCTCTCAAAAACATTGATGAGAAAACAGACAGTTTGACTCTATCTTCATGCGAGGAATAATAGTACACATATAAACAGTTATTTGTAGGTTTTCTGTAAATTTTAAATTTGAATTCATGATTACAATTAATAATTAAAACATCTAGAAAAGGCAATGAGTTATTTTCTTCAAACTCAATAGTAAAGTTTATGGAATGGGCTAAGCTACTTAATTTTCCAAGGAAATGGTGTATATCTACATTTTTGGGCATAAGACACAAAATATCATCAACATATCTGAACCATTTAGCTCTATTAGGGAGGATTGTGTTAAGCAACCTTGTTTCAAAAAATTCCATGTATAGGTTACTAAGAACAGGTGAAAGAGGATTTCCCATTGCCATACCAAACTTATCATTAAATACAAATTTTGCATCAACAATGCAAAGTTTAATAAGTTTAATGATAGCAGGAACTGGCAATGGTAAATCATAGTTAACGAGTTCTTCAGATAAGAAACTTAATAAATCATCAACAGGAACTTTCGTAAACAAGGAAGTAACATCAAAACTAACCATGTTAAAATCATTTAAGTCAGTTAAGGAGCTTAATTTATCAACCAAGTCTATGTTGTTTTTAACATTAAAGTTAGAAATTTTGCCAACAATAGGGCTCAAAATATCAACAAGCCATTTGGATAATTTATATGAAACTGACCCTATGGAGCTAATAATTGGTCTGACTGGATTCCCTGGTTTGTGCGTTTTTATTAGTCCATACATGTACGGTAAAGATGGATTGTGTCTTATGCCCAAAAATGTAGATATACACCATTTCCTTGGAAAATTAAATAGCTTAGCCTATTCTATAAACTTTACTGTTGAGTTTGAAGAAAGTAACTCATTGCCTTTTCTAGATGTTTTAATTATTAAGTGTAATAATGAATTCAAATTTAAAATTTACAGAAAACCTACAAATAACTGTTCCTATGTCCACTATTATTCCTCGCATCAAGATAGAGTCAAACTGTCTGTTTTCTCATCAATGTTTTTGAGAGCTTTACTAATTTGTAGTCCTGAGTTCATAGATGAGGAAATATCCAAAATTTATGAAATAGGTAATGATTTAAAATACCCAAGAAATGTAATTGATAAATATTTTAAAGTTGCTAGAAATACTTTTTACAATCCAAAAAGGGACAACCAGCCTTACTCAACTAAAAACATGTTGGTTCTCCCTTACCATGAAAACTTGGTTGATATGCCTTCTCTTCTTAAGACTTCTAATATTAAAGTTGTATTCAAAAATCTTGATACAGTAAAAAAACTTTTGATAAAGAATTTCCCCCCAAAATGCTGATGGATGTGTCTATAAGATTCCTTGTAAAATTTGCGATAAAGTTTATTACGGTCAAACTGGTAAAAATCTCGAACTAAGATTAAAACAACATAAATATAGCATTAGAACTGGACAAGATTCCAATGCTCTATTTATTCATGTAAGAGATTTTAACCATCCAATTGATTTTCAAAAAGTTGAGAAAGTAGTATCAAGCAAGTCCATGGTCGACAGGAATATAATTGAATCTTGTTTCATAAAAAGCAGTTTTGACAATAATATGAATATTTCCTTTGGTTTATATAAATTAGATCCATTTATAATTAATAGAATTTGGGAAGAATTTAATAATACACTGGACGAATAATATTTTTTAAAATTTCTTGGGTAGAATAGTTTGTTGGTGAGTTGTGCAAAGGACCTGTCGAGTTGGGCCGGCGCGCGTCAGGTGTTTAACCGTTGTGGGATCTGATAGTGAGGTGTTGGCCAGACCCCTTATATAGCTTCCTTGGATGCTTTACTTTCATAGTTCCTTGATAATGTGAGTAGTCACGAAAGCGCTTGGAATTTCTCTATTCTTTCAGAGTGGTTGTTTTGCATATTCTGAAATCACCTGTTTACTGTGATCTTATTGCATATATATATATATATATATATATATATATATATATATATATATATATATATATATATATATATATATATATATATATTATTTATGTATTTATTTATATATATTTATTATTATTTGTTTTTATTATCACACTGACCGATTCCCACCAAGGCAGGATGGCCCGAAAAAGAAAAACTTTCACCATCATTCACTCCATCACTGTCTTGCCAGAAGGGTGCTTTACACTACAGTTTTTAAACTGCAACATTAACACCCCTCCTTCAGAGTGCAGACACTGTACTTCCCATCTCCAGGACTCAAGTCCGGCCTGCAGGTTTCCCTGAATCCCTTCATAAATGTTACTTTGCTCACACTCCAACAGCACGTCAAGTATTAAAAACCATTTGTCTCCATTCACTCCTATCAAACACGCTCACGCATGCCTGCTGGAAGTCCAAGCCCCTCGCACACAAAACCTCCTTTACCCCCTCCCTCCAACCTTTCCTAGGCCGACCCCTACCCCGCCTTCCTTCCACTACAGACTGATACACTCTTGAAGTCATTCTGTTTCGCTCCATTCTCTCTACATGTCCGAACCACCTCAATAACCCTTCTTCAGCCCTCTGGACAACAGTTTTGGTAATCCTGCACCTCCTCCTAACTTCCAAACTACGAATTCTCTGCATTATATTCACACCACACATTGCCCTCAGACATGACATCTCCACTGCCTCCAGCCTTCTCCTCGCTGCAACATTCATCACCCATGCTTCACACCCATATAAGAGCGTTGGTAAAACTATACTCTCATACATTCCCCTCTTTGCCTCCAAGGACAAAGTTCTTTGTCTCCACAGATTCCTAAGTGCACCACTCACCCTTTTCCCCTCATCAATTCTATGATTCACCTCATCTTTCATAGACCCATCCGCTGACACGTCCACTCCAAAATATCCGAATACATTCACCTCCTCCATACCCTCTCCCTCCAATCTGATATCCAATCTTTTATCACCTAATCTTTTTGTTATCCTCATAACCTTACTCTTTCCTGTACTCACTTTCAATTTTCTTCTTTTGCATACCCTACCAAATTCATCCACCAATCTCTGCAGCTTCTCTTCAGAATCACCAAAGAGCACAGTGTCATCAGCAAAGAGCAACTGTGACAGCTCCCACTTTATGTGTGATTCTTTATCTTTTAACTCCACGCCTCTTGCCAAGACCCTCGCATTTACTTCTCTTACAACCCCATCTATAAATATATTAAACAACCACGGTGACATCACACATCCTTGTCTAAGGCCTACTTTTACTGGGAAATAATTTCCCTCTTTCCTACATACTCTAACTTGAGCCTCACTATCCTCGTAAAAACTCTTCACTGCTTTCAGTAACCTACCTCCTACACCATACACCTGCAACATCTGCCACATTGCCTCCCTATCCACCCTGTCATACGCCTTTTCCAAATCCATAAATGACACAAAGACCTCTTTAGTCTTATCTAAATACTGTTCACTTATGTGTTTCACTGTAAACACCTGGTCCACACACCCCCTACCTTTCCTAAAGCCTCCTTGTTCATCTGCTATCCTAATCTCCGTCTTACTCTTAATTCTTTAAATAATAACTCTACCATACACTTTACCAGGTACACTCAACAAACTTATCCCCCTATAATTTTTGCACTCTCTTTTGTCCCCTTTGCCTTTATACAAAGGAACTATGCATGCTCTCTGCCAATCCCTAGGTACCTTACCTTCTTGCATACATTTATTAAATAATTGCACCAACCACTCCAAAACTATATCCCCACCTGCTTTTAACATTTCTATCTTTATGCCATCAATCCCGGCTGCCTTACCCCCTTTCATTTTACCTACTGCCTCACGAACCTCCCCCACACTCATAACTGGCTCTTCCTCACTCCTACAATATGTTTTTCCTCCTTGTCCTATACACGAAATCACAGCTTCCCTATCTTCATCAACATTTAACAATTCCTCAAAATATTCCTTCCATCTTCCCAATACCTCTAACTCTCCATTTAATAACTCTCCTCTCCTATTTTTAACTGACAAATCCATTTGTTCTCTCTCTCTCTCTCTCTCTCTCTCTCTCTCTCTCTCTCTCTCTCTCTATATATATATATATATATATATATATATATATATATATATATATATATATATATATATATATATATACATATATATTCTACATTTTCATGCAGTACAAGAATTTTATAGCGTGTGTCAGTAGTGACAAAAATAGCAGCGTTGGTATTCCAAAAGGCACAATGGGCTTTAATATTGGCCCGCATGATGGTGTGATGTGCCTACCCTCGTGCAACACTCTCGTAATAGCCGGAGCTCCTCTCGTGCCTCATATACACAATCAATTGTTTATCGCTGTTTTGTGCCTACTTCTGCCCTGATGATATTCATCCAATGATGCTAGTTGACACACACACACACACACACACACACACACACACACACACACACACACACACACACACACACACACACACACACACACACACACACACACACACACACACACACACACACACACACACTCACTCACTCTCTCACACACACACACACACACACACACACACACACACACATCAAAGGCGATAGGGCTGGATAACATCTATCCATGGGTTCTAATACAGGGAGCAGAGGCGCTTTGTGTACCACTATCAACTAATTCAACACATCTATCGAAACAGGACGACTACCGGAAGTATGGAAGAGAGCAAATGTAGTCCAAATTAAAAAAAAAAGGAGACATACACGAAGCATTAAACTACAGACCAGTGTCACTGGCATGTATAGTATGCAAGGTCATGGTGAGAATTATCAGGAAAAAGAGTGGTGGGGCACCTAGAAAGGAATGAGCTTATCAACAACAACCAGCACGGTTTCAGGGACGGGAAATCCTGTGTCACAAACCTACTGGAGTTCTATGACAGGGCGACGGCTGTAAGACAAGAGAGAGAGAGGGGTGGGTAGATTGCATTTTCTTGGACTGTAAGAAGGCGTTTGAGACAGTTCCTCACAAGAGATTAGTGCGGAAGCTGGAGGACCAAGCAGGGATAACAGGGAAGACACTACAATGGACCAGGGAATACCTGTCAGGAAGACAAGAGCGAGTCATGGTACGTGGCGAGGTGTCAGAGTGGGCGCCTGTAATGAGCGGGGTGCCACAGGGATCAGTCCTAGGATAGGTGCTGTTTCTGTTATTTGTGAACATGGCAGAAGGAATAGACCCTAAAGTGTCCCTGTTTGAAGAGGATGTGAAGTTGATGAGAAGAATTCAATCGGACGAAGACCAGGCAGAACTACAGAGGGATCTGGACAGACTGCAGGCCTGGTACAGAAATTAGCTCCTGGAGTTCAACCCCGCCAATTGCAAAGTCATAAAGAATGGGGAAGGGCAAAGAAGACCACAGATGGAGTACAGTCCAAACAGTACAGTACAAACCTCACTCAAGGAAAAGGATCTTGGTGTGTGTATAACACCGGGAACATCTCCTGAGGCGCACATCACCCAAATAACTGCTGCAGCATACGGGCGCCTGGCAAACCTAAGAACATTCAGGACCTTGTACACTGTGTACGTTAAGCCCATATTGGAGTATGCAGCACCAGTTTGGAACCCTCACCTAGCCAAGCATGGAACGAAACTAGAGAAAGTGCAAAGGTTTGCTACAAGACTAGTCCCGGAGCAAAGGGGTATGCTCTACGAAGAAATCGACCTGACGACACTGGAAGACAGGAGAGTTAAAATACCGAGAGGTATAGACAAGGTGGACAGAGACAGGATGTTTCAGAGATGGGACACAGCAACAAGGTGTCACAGTTGGAAGTTGAAGACTCAGATGAACCACAGGGATGTTAGGAAGTATTTCTTCAGTCACAGAGTTGTCACGAAGTGGAATAGCCTGGGTAGTGATGTAGTGGAGGCAGGATCCATACACAGCTTTAGAAAGAGGTATGATAAAGCTCACGGAGCGGGAAGAGTGACCGAGTAGCGGCCAGGTGAAGAGGCGGGGCCAGGAGCTGTGGCTCAACCCCTGCAACCACAACTAGGTGAGTACACACACACACACACACACACACTCACACACACATACACACACACACACACACACACACACACACACACACACACACACACACACACACACACACACACACCTACACCTGTTTGGAACCCGCACTTGATAAAGCACGTCAAGAAACTAGAGAAAGTACAAAGGTTTGCAACAAGGTTAGTTCCAGAGCTAAGGGGAATGTCCTATGAAGAAAGATTAAGGGAAATCGGCCTGACGACACTGGAGGACAGGAGGGTCAGGGGAGACATGATAACGACATATAAAATACTGCGTGGAATAGACAAGGTGGACAAAGACAGGATGTTCCAGGGAGGGGACACAGAAACAAGAGGCCACAATTGGAAGTTGAAGACACAAATGAGTCAGAGAGATAGTAGGAAGTATTTCTTCAGTCATAGAGTTGTAAGGCAGTGGAATAGCCTAGAAAATGACGTAGTGGAGGCAGGAACCATACACAGTTTTAAGACGAGGTTTGATAAAGCTCATGGAGCGGGGAGAGAGAGGGTCTAGTAGCAACCGGTGAAGAGGCGGGGCCAGGAGCTAGGACTCGACCCCTGCAACCACAAATAGGTGAGTACACACACACCTATACACACACACCTACACACACACCTACACACACACCTACACACACAACAGGCCTAGTGTCAAATCGACATGTGCCTAGGACAAAATGGTAACTAACACACACACACACACACACACAGGGAGGCAGGGAGGCAAAAACCAAGTGTGCTAGGGAATGGAAGAAATATAGAAGGCAAAGGACTCAGGAGAATAAGGAGAGCAGTCGTAGAGCCAGAAACGAATATGCACAGATAAGAAGGGAGGCCCAAAAACAATATGAAAATGACATAGCAGCGAAAGCCAAATCTGACCCGAAACTGTTGTACAGCCACATCAGGAGGAAAACAACAGTCAAGGACCAGGTAATCAGGCTAAGGAAGGAAGGAGGAGAGACAACAAGAAATGACAGTGAAGTATGTGAGGAACTCAACAAGAGATTCAAAGAAGTGTTCACAGAGGAGACAGAAGGGGCTCCAGAAAGACGGAGAGGTGGGGCACACCACCATGTGCTGGACACAGTGCACACAACCGAGGAAGAAGTGAAGAGGCTTCTGAGTGAGCTAGATACCTCAAAGGCAATGGGGCCAGATAACATCTCCCCATGGGTATTGAGAGAGGGAGCAGAGGCACTATGTGTACCCCTAACAACAATATTCAATACATCTATCGAAACAGGGAGATTGCCTGAGGCATGGAAGACAGCAAATGTAGTCCCAATCTTTAAAAAAGGAGACAGACATGAAGCATTAAACTACAGACCAGTGTCACTGACATGTATAGTATGCAAAATCATGGAGAAGATTATCAGGAGAAGAGTGGTGGAACACCTAGAAAGGAACGATCTCATCAACAGCAGCCAACATGGTTTCAGGGACGGGAAATCCTGTGTCACAAACCTACTGGAGTTCTATGACATGGTGACAGCAGTAAGACAAGAGAGAGAGGGGTGGGTGGATTGCATTTTCTTGGACTGCAAGAAGGCGTTTGACACAGTTCCACACAAGAGATTGGTGCAAAAACTGGAGGACCAAGCAGGGATAACAGGGAAGGCACTACAATGGATCAGGGAATACTTGACAGGAAGACAGCAGCGAGTCATGGTACGTGGCGAGGTGTCAGAGTGGGCACCTGTGACCAGCGGGGTCCCACAGGGGTCAGTCCTAGGA
>NC_091322.1:19683377-19743377 GCF_038502225.1 Cherax quadricarinatus
CCTGCTGAGTGCCAACCCAGCTATCACTGAGTCACTGCTGTCCTGCTGAGTGCCAACCCAGCTATCATTGAGTCACTGTTGAGTGCCAACCCAGCTATCACTGAGTCATTGCTGAGTGCCAACCCAGCTATCACTGAGTCACTGCTCTCCTGCTGAGTGCCAACCCAGCTATCACTGAGTCACTGCTGTCCTGCTGAGTGCCAACCCAGATATCACTGAGTCACTGCTGTCCTTCTGAGTGCCAACCCAGCTATCACTGAGTCACTGCTGTCCTGCTGAGTGCCAACCCAGCTATCACTGAGTCACTGCTGTCCTGGTGAGTGCCAACCCAGCTATCACTAAGTCACTGCTGTCCTGCTGAGTGCCAACCCAGCTATCACTGAGTCACTGCTGTCCTGCTGAGTGCCAACCCAGCTATCACTGAGTCACTGCTGTCCTGCTGAGTGCCAACCCAGCTATCACTGAGTCACTGCTGTAGTGCTGAGTGCCAACCCAGCTATCACTGAGTCACTGCTGAGTGCCAACCCAGCTATCACTGAGTCACTGCTGTAGCGCTGAGTGCCAACCCAGCTATTACTGAGTCACTGCTGAGTGCCAACCCAGCTATCACTGAGTCACTGCTGTCCTGCTGAGTGCCAACCCAGCTATCACTGAGTCACTGCTGAGTGCCAACCCAGCTATCACTGAGTCACTGCTGAGTGCCAACCCAGCTATCACTGAGTCACTGCTGAGTGCCAACCCAGCTATCACTGAGTCACTGCTGTCCTGCTGAGTGCCAACCCAGCTATCACTGAGTCACTGCTGTCCTGCTGAGTGCCAACCCAGCTATCACTGAGTCACTGCTGAGTGCCAACCCAGCTAACACTGAGTCACTGCTGAGTGCCAACCCAGCTATCACTGAGTCACTGCTGTCCTGCTGAGTGCCAACTCAGCTATCACTGAGTCACTGCTGTCCTGCTGAGTGCCAACCCAGCTATCACTGAGTCACTGCTGTAGCGCTGAGTGCCAACCCAGCTATTACTGAGTCACTGCTGAGTGCCAACCCAGCTATCACTGAGTCACTGCTGTCCTGCTGAGTGCCAACCCAGCTATCACTGAGTCACTGCTGAGTGCCAACCCAGCTATCACTGAGTCACTGCTGAGTGCCAACCCAGCTATCACTGAGTCACTGCTGAGTGCCAACCCAGCTATCACTGAGTCACTGCTGTCCTGCTGAGTGCCAACCCAGCTATCACTGAGTCACTGCTGTCCTGCTGAGTGCCAACCCAGCTATCACTGAGTCACTGCTGAGTGCCAACCCAGCTATCACTGAGTCAATGCTGAGTGCCAACCCAGCTATCACTGAGTCACTGCTGTCCTGCTGAGTGCCAACCCAGCTATCACTGAGTCACTGCTGTCCTGCTGAGTGCCAACCCAGCTATCACTGAGTCACTGCTGAGTGCCAACCCAGCTAACACTGAGTCACTGCTGAGTGCCAACCCAGCTATCACTGAGTCACTGCTGAGTGCCAACCCAGCTATCACTGAGTCACTGCTGAGTGCCAACCCAGCTATCACTGAGTCACTGCTGAGTGCCAACCCAGCTATCACTGAGTCACTGCTGAGTGCCAACCCAGCTATCACTGAGTCACTGCTGAGTGCCAACCCAGCTATCACTGCTATCACTGAGTCACTGCTGAGTGCCTATCACTGAGTCACTGAGTGCCAACCCAGCTATCACTGAGTCACTGCTAAGTGCCAACCCAGCTATCACTGAGTCACTGCTGAGTGCTAACTCAGCTATCACTGAGTGCCCAACCCAGCTATCACTGAGTCACTGCTGAGTGCCAACCCAGCTATCACTGAGTCACTGCTGAGTGCCAACCCAGCTATCACTGAGTCACTGCTGAGTGCCAACCCAGCTATCACTGAGTCACTGCTGAGTGCCAACCCAGCTATCACTGAGTCACTGCTGAGTGCCAACCCAGCTATCACTGAGTCACTGCTGAGTGCCAACCCAGCTATCACTGAGTCACTGCTGAGTGCCAACCCAGCTATCACTGAGTCACTGCTGAGTGCCAACCCAGCTATCACTGAGTCACTGCTGAGTGCCAACCCAGCTATCACTGAGTCACTGCTGAGTGCCAACCCAGCTATCACTGAGAGTATAAAAAACTATTAACGATACTGTATATCACTGCGGATATTTTTAAGACTTCTTATAAAAACTCTTCACATTTTAACATAATAAAACCTGGACCACTTCCACAAATCATAAGGTTAATTATTTGTTTATAAGGTTAATCATTTGTTTATAAGGTTAATCATTTGTTTATAAGGTTAATCATTTGTTTATAAGGTTAATCATTTGTTTATAAGGTTAATCATTTGTTTATAAGGTTAATCATTTGTTTATAAGGTTAATCATTTGTTTATAAGGTTAATCATTTGTTTATAAGGTTAATCATTTGTTTATAAGGTTAATCATTTGTTTATAAGGTTAATCATTTGTTTATAAGGTTAATCATTTGTTTATAAGGTTAATCATTTGTTTATAAGGTTAATCATTTGTTTATAAGGTTAATCATTTGTTTATAAGGTTAATCATTTGTTTATAAGATTAATCATTTGTTTATAAGGTTAATCATTTGTTTATAAGGTTAATCATTTGTTTATAAGGCTAATCATTTGTTTATAAGGTTAATCATTTGTTTATAAGGTTAATCATTTGTTTATAAGGTTAATCATTTGTTTATAAGGTTAATCATTTGTTTATAAGGTTAATCATTTGTTTATAAGGTTAATCATTTGTTTATAAGGTTAATCATTTGTTTATAAGGTTAATCATTTGTTTATAAGATTAATCATTTGTTTATAAGGTTAATCATTTGTTTATAAGGTTAATCATTTGCTTATAAGGCTAATCATTTGTTTATAAGGTTAATCATTTGTTTATAAGGTTAATCATTTGTTTATAAGGTTAATCATTTGTTTATAAGGTTAATCATTTGTTTATAAGGTTAATCATTTGTTTATAAGGTTAATTATTTGTTTGAAACGTTAATCATTTGTATTTTATCAAGCATGACAGTGATGCGCGCACGCGCTATAATTAAAGATATAACTGTTACAGAGGTAGTAAGAGGCGGAGCAGTAACAAAACAAAGGCAATAATGTGCTGTGGTTAAGCTAAGCTGCGGCCCAACATATTTACCCGAGGCGAGAATGGAGCTTAGTTAGCGAGTTTGTGGTGAAGGCACGCTGTATGTACTTACCTATTTGTGGTTGCAGGGGTTGAGACTCAGCTCCTGGTCCTGCCTCTTCACTGATCGCTACTAGATCCTCTCTCTTTCTCTGCTTCCTGAGCTTTGTCATACCTCATCTTAAAGCTATGTATGGTTCCTGCTTCCACTACATCACTTTCTAGGCTATTCCACGTCCTGACAACTCTGTGACTGAAGAAAAACTTACTAACATCACTGTGACTCATCTGAGTCTTCAGCTTCCAATTGTGACCCCTTGTTTCTGTGTCCCCTCTCTGGAACATCCTATCTCTGTCCACCTTGTCTATTCCACGCAGTATTTTGTATGTCGTTATCATGTCTCTCCTGACCCTCCTGTCCTCCAGTGTCGTCAGTCCGATTTCCCTCAACCTTTCTTCATAGGACATTCCCCTGAGCTCCGGAACCAGCCTTGTTGCAAACCTTTGTACTTTCTCTAATTTCTTGGCGTGCTTGACCAGGTGTGGGTTCCAAAATGGTGTTGCATACTCCAGTATGGGCCTAACATACACAGTGTACAGTGTCTTGAACGATTTCTTACTAAGGTAGCGGAACGCTATTCTCAGGTTTGCCAGGTGCCCATATGCTGCAGCAGTTATCTGGTTGATGTGTGCCTCCGGAGACATGCTCAGTGTTATGGTCACCCCAAGAGCTTTCTCCTTGAGTGAGGTCTGTAGTCTTTGTTCACCTAGCCTATACTCTGTCTTCGGTCTCCTTTGCCCTTCCCAATCTTCATGACTTTGCATTTGGCAGGGTTGAATTTGAGAAGCCAGTTGCTGGACCACGTGTCCAGCCTGTCCAGGTCTCTTTGTAGTCCTGCCTCATCTTCATTCGATTTAATTCTTCTCATTAACTTCACATCATCTGTGAACAGGGACACTTTAGAGTCTATCCCTCCCATCACGTCATTCACATGTATTAAAAATAGCACTGGTCCTAGGACTGACCCCTTTGGGACCCTGCTCGTCACAGGCGCCCACTGTGATACCTCAGCATGTACCACGACTTGTTGTTGCCTCTGTCAGGTATTTTCTGCACTAATCTCTTGTGAGGAACTGTGTCGAAGGCATTCCTGCAGTCCAGGAAAATGCAATCACCCCACCCTTCTCTTTCATGTCTTACTTCTGTTACCTTGTCATAAAATTTCAGAAGGTTTGTGACACAGGATTTGCCTTCCACGAATCTGTGCTGGTTGTCTTTATGATCTTGTTCCATTCCAGGTGCTCCACCACTCTCCTCCTGATAATCTTCTCCATGACTTTGCATACTATACACTTCAGAGACACTGGTCTGTAGTTTAGTTCCTCGTTTCTGTCTCCTTTCTTTAAAATGGGGACAACATTTGCCGTCTTCCATACCTCAGGTAGTTGCCCAGTTTCAAGAGATGAACTGAAGATTGTGGTTAGTGGCACGCACAGCGTCACTGCTCCCTCTCTAAGGACCCACGGGGAGATGTCTGGACCCATCGCCTTTGAGGTATCAAGGTCACTTAACAGCTTCTGCATCTCCTCCTCCGTTGTTTGTATGTCATCCAACAACTGTTGGTATATTCCGTTGATGTTCCCCTCTGTGCTGTCTTGCCAGAGCCCTGCCTGTCTCTACTGTAAATACTTCCTTAAATCTCATGTTGAGCTCCTCACATACCTCGTGATCGTTTCTTGTGAGTTCTCCACCTTTCCTCACCCTGATCACCTGGTCTTTGACTATTGATTCCTCCTGATGTAGCTATAAAGCAGTTTCGGGTCAGACTTGACTTTCGATGCTGTTATTTTCATACTGTCGCTGGGTCTCCCTCCTTACCTGTGCATACTCGTTCCTGGCTCTTCGACTAATCTCCTTATTTTGCTGTGTTTTTGCCTTCTGTACTTTTTCCATTCTCTAATGCACTTAGCTTTTGCCTCCCTACACCAGAGGCTCGTTCTGGTCTTCCTATTATTTCTGTTGCCCTTGGGAACAAACCTTTCCTCTACCTCCTTGCATTTTGTTGTTACATATTCCATCATTTCGTTTGCCGACTTTCCTACCAGTTCTCTGTCCCACTGAACCTCCTGCAGGAAGTTCCTCAAACCTATGTAGTCCCCCCTTTTATAGTCTGGCTTTTCCCATTCAACCCCTGTTACTCTCTCCACTTGTAACTCTACTATGTTTTCAAAGCACAGAATCATGTGGTCACTAGCTCCTAGGGGCCTCTCATGTCTGAACTGCTCAGGGTGAACGCAAGGTCCAGTCTTGCTGGTTCATCCTCCCCTCTCTCTCTGGTAGTGTCCTTAACATGCTGGTGCATGAGGTTTTCCAGTACCACATCCATCATCTTGGCTCTCCATGTTTCGGGACCCCCGCGCGCGTGTGTGTGTGTACTCACCTAGTTGTACTCACCTAGTTGTACTCACCTAGTTGAGGTTGCGGGGGTCGAGTCCGAGCTCCTGGCCCCGCCTCTTCACTGATCGCTACTAGGTCACTCTCCCTGAGCCGTGAGCTTTATCATACCTCTGCTTAAAGCTATGTATGGATCCTGCCTCCACTACATCGCTTCCCAAACTATTCCACTTACTGACTACTCTGTGGCTGAAGAAATACTTCCTAACATCCCTGTGATTCATCTGTGTCTTCAGCTTCCAACTGTGTCCCCTTGTTACTGTGTCCAATCTCTGGAACATCCTGTCTTTGTCCACCTTGTCAATTCCTCTCAGTATTTTGTATGTCGTTATCATGTCCCCCCTATCTCTCCTGTCCTCCAGTGTCGTCAGGTTGATTTCCCTTAACCTCTCCTCGTAGGACATACCTCTTAGCTCTGGGACTAGTCTTGTTGCAAACCTTTGCACTTTCTCTAGTTTCTTCACGTGCTTGGCTAGGTGTGGGTTCCAAACTGGTGCCGCATACTCCAATATGGGCCTAACGTACACGGTGTACAGGGTCCTGAATGATTCCTTATTAAGATGTCGGAATGCTGTTCTGAGGTTTGCTAGGCGCCCATATGCTGCACCAGTTATTTGGTTGATGTGCGCTTCAGATGTGCCTGGTGTTATACTCACCCCAAGATCTTTTTCCTTGAGTGAGGTTTGTAGTCTCTGACCCCCTAGACTGTACTCCGTCTGCGGCCTTCTTTGCCCTTCCCCAATCTTCATGACTTTGCACTTGGTGGGATTGAACTCCAGGAGCCAATTGCTGGACCAGGTCTGCAGCCTGTCCAGATCCCTTTGTAGTTCTGCCTGGTCTTCGATCGAGTGAATTCTTCTCATCAACTTCACGTCATCTGCAAACAGGGACACCTCAGAGTCTATTCCTTCCGTCATGTCGTTCACAAATACCAGAAACAGCACTGGTCCTAGGACTGACCCCTGCGGGACCCCGCTGGTCACAGGTGCCCACTCTGACACCTCGCCACGTACCATGACTCGCTGCTGTCTTCCTGACAAGTATTCCCTGATCCATTGTAGTGCCTTCCCTGTTATCCCTGCTTGGTGTGTGTGTGTGTGTGTGTGTGTGTACTCACATATTTGTACTCGCCTGTTTCTGTTTACAAGGATCGATTCTCAGATCCCGGCCCCGCCTTTTAACTTGCTACTCTCCAGAGTCATTTCCACGGAGCCTCTTGGAACCTGTCGTACCTGCTCTTTAAACTATGCATGAGGCCTGCCTCCACCATTTCCTCATCAAGATTCTTTCACTTCCCAATCATTCTGAGACTGAAAAAATACTTCCTAACATTCTTATGGCTCATCTGCGTCTTTAATTTCCTGAATTACCGTTTCTTGCCTCTCAAACAGCTTATCCCTCTCTATTCTTTTAGTTGAGTATTTTGTATGTTGTTAGCATGTGTCCCCTGGTTCTTCTGTCCTCCAGTGTTGTTAACATGTGTCCCCTGGTTCTTCTGTCCTTCAGTGTTAACATGTGTCCCCTGGTTCTTCTGTCCTTCAGCGTAGTTAACATGTGTCCCCTAGTTCTTCTGTCCTCCAGTGTTGTTAACATGTGTCCCCTGGTTCTTCTGTCCTTCAGCGTAGTTAACATGTGTCCCCTGGTTCTTCTGTCCTCCAGTGTTGTTAACATGTGTCCCCTGGTTCTTCTGTCCTTCAGTGTTGTTAACATGTGTCCCCTGGTTCTTCTGTCCTTCAATGTTGTTAACATGTGTCCCCTGGTTCTTCTGTCCTTCAGTGTTGTTAACATGTGTCCCCTGGTTCTTCTGTCCTTCAATGTTGTTAACATGTGTCCCCTGGTTCTTCTGTCCTTCAGCGTAGTTAACATGTGTCCCCTGGTTCTTCTGTCCTCCAGTGTTGTTAACATGTGCCCCCTGGTTCTTCTGTCCTTCATTGTTGTTAACATGTGTCCCCTGGTTCTTCTGTCCTTCATTGTTGTTAACATGTGTCCCCTGGTTCTTCTGTCCTTCATTGTTGTTAACATGTGTCCCCTGGTTCTTCTGTCCTTCATTGTTGTTAACATGTGTCCCCTGGTTCTTCTGTCCTTCAGTGTTGTTAACATGTGTCCCCTGGTTCTTCTGTCCTTCATTGTTGTTAACATGTGTCCCCTGGTTCTTCTGTCCTTCATTGTTGTTAACATGTGTCCCCTGGTTCTTCTGTCCTTCAGTGTTGTTAACATGTGTCCCCTGGTTCTTCTGTCCTTCATTGTTGTTAACATGTGTCCCCTGGTTCTTCTGTCCTTCAGTGTTGTTAACATGTGTCCCCTGGTTCTTCTGTCCTTCATTGTTGTTAACATGTGTCCCCTGGTTCTTCTGTCCTCCAGTGTTGTTAACATGTGCCCCCTGGTTCTTCTGTCCTTCATTGTTGTTAACATGTGTCCCCTGGTTCTTCTGTCCTTCATTGTTGTTAACATGTGTCCCCTGGTTCTTCTGTCCTTCATTGTTGTTAACATGTGTCCCCTGGTTCTTCTGTCCTTCAGTGTTGTTAACATGTGTCCCCTGGTTCTTCTGTCCTTCATTGTTGTTAACATGTGTCCCCTGGTTCTTCTGTCCTTCAGTGTTGTTAACATGTGTCCCCTGGTTCTTCTGTCCTTCATTGTTGTTAACATGTGTCCCCTGGTTCTTCTGTCCTTCAGTGTTGTTAACATGTGCCCCCTGGTTCTTCTGTCCTCCAGTGTTGTTAACATGTGCCCCCTGGTTCTTCTGTCCTTCAGCGTAGTTAACATGTGCCCCCTGGTTCTTCTGTCCTTCAGTGTTGTTAACATGTGTCCCCTGGTTCTTCTGTCCTCCAGTGTTGTTAACATGTGTCCCCTGGTTCTTCTGTCCTTCAGCGTAGTTAACATGTGTCCCCTGGTTTTTCTGTCCTTCAGTGTTGTTAACATGTGTCCCCTGGTTCTTCTGTCTTTCAGTGTTGTTAACACGTGTCCCCTGGTTCTTCTGTCCTTCAATGTAGTTAACTTGTGTCCCCTGGTTCTTCTGTCCTTCAATGTAGTTAACACGTGTCCCCTAGTTCTTCTGTCTTTCAATGTTGTTAACACGTGTCCCCTGGTTCTTCTGTCCTTCAATGTAGTTAACATGTGTCCCCTGGTTCTTCTGTCCTTCAATGTTGTTAACATGTGTCCCCTGGTTCTTCTGTCCTTCAATGTTGTTAACATGTGTCCCCTGGTTCTTCTGTCCTTCAATGTAGTTAACACGTGTCCCCTAGTTCTTCTGTCCTCCAGTGTTGTTAACACGTGTCCCCTGGTTCTTCTGTCCTTCAATGTAGTTAACATGTGTCCCCTGGTTCTTCTGTCCTTCAGTGTTGTTAACATGTGTCCCCTGGTTCTTCTGTCCTTCAATGTTGTTAACATGTGTCCCCTGGTTCTTCTGTCCTTCAGTGTTGTTAACACGTGTCCCCTAGTTCTTCTGTCCTTCATTGTTGTTAACATGTGTCCCCTGGTTCTTCTGTCCTTCAATGTTGTTAACATGTGTCCCCTGGTTCTTCTGTCCTTCAATGTTGTTAACATGTGTCCCCTGGTTCTTCTGTCCTTCAGTGTTGTTAACATGTGTCCCCTGGTTCTTCTGTCCTTCAATGTAGTTAACATGTGTCCCCTGGTTCTTCTGTCCTTCAGTGTTGTTAACATGTGTCCCCTGGTTCTTCTGTCCTTCAGTGTTGTTAACATGTGTCCCCTGGTTCTTCTGTCCTTCAGTGTTGTTAACATGTGTCCCCTGGTTCTTCTGTCCTTCAATGTAGTTAACATGTGTCCCCTGGTTCTTCTGTCCTTCAGTGTTGTTAACATGTGTCCCCTAGTTCTTCTGTCCTTCAATGTAGTTAACACGTGTCCCCTAGTTCTTCTGTCCTTCATTGTTGTTAACATATGTCCCCTGGTTCTTCTGTCCTTCAGTGTTGTTAACATGTGTCCCCTGGTTCTTCTGTCCTTCAATGTTGTTAACATGTGTCCCCTGGTTCTTCTGTCCTTCAATGTTGTTAACACGTGTCCCCTGGTTCTTCTGTCCTTCAGCGTAGTTAACATGTGTCCCCTGGTTCTTCTGTCCTTCAATGTTGTTAACATGTGTCCCCTGGTTCTTCTGTCCTTCAGTGTTGTTAACACGTGTCCCCTGGTTCTTCTGTCCTTCAGTGTTGTTAACATGTGTCCCCTGGTTCTTCTGTCCTTCAATGTTGTTAACATGTGTCCCCTGGTTCTTCTGTCCTTCAGTGTTGTTAACATGTGTCCCCTGGTTCTTCTGTCCTTCAATGTTGTTAACACGTGTCCCCTGGTTCTTCTGTCCTTCAGTGTTGTTAACATGTGTCCCCTGGTTCTTCTGTCCTTCAATGTTGTTAACATGTGTCCCCTGGTTCTTCTGTCCTTCAGTGTTGTTAACATGTGTCCCCTGGTTCTTCTGTCCTTCAATGTTGTTAACATGTGTCCCCTGGTTCTTCTGTCCTTCAATGTTGTTAACATGTGTCCCCTGGTTCTTCTGTCCTTCAGCGTAGTTAACATGTGTCCCCTGGTTCTTCTGTCCTTCAGCGTAGTTAACATGTGTCCCCTGGTTCTTCTGTCCTTCATTGTTGTTAACATGTGTCCCCTGGTTCTTCTGTCCTTCATTGTTGTTAACATGTGTCCCCTGGTTCTTCTGTCCTTCAGTGTTGTTAACATGTGTCCCCTGGTTCTTCTGTCCTTCATTGTTGTTAACATGTGTCCCCTGGTTCTTCTGTCCTTCAGTGTTGTTAACATGTGTCCCCTGGTTCTTCTGTCCTTCATTGTTGTTAACATGTGTCCCCTGGTTCTTCTGTCCTCCAGTGTTGTTAACATGTGCCCCCTGGTTCTTCTGTCCTTCATTGTTGTTAACATGTGTCCCCTGGTTCTTCTGTCCTTCATTGTTGTTAACATGTGTCCCCTGGTTCTTCTGTCCTTCATTGTTGTTAACATGTGTCCCCTGGTTCTTCTGTCCTTCAGTGTTGTTAACATGTGTCCCCTGGTTCTTCTGTCCTTCATTGTTGTTAACATGTGTCCCCTGGTTCTTCTGTCCTTCAGTGTTGTTAACATGTGTCCCCTGGTTCTTCTGTCCTTCATTGTTGTTAACATGTGTCCCCTGGTTCTTCTGTCCTTCAGTGTTGTTAACATGTGCCCCCTGGTTCTTCTGTCCTCCAGTGTTGTTAACATGTGCCCCCTGGTTCTTCTGTCCTTCAGCGTAGTTAACATGTGCCCCCTGGTTCTTCTGTCCTTCAGTGTTGTTAACATGTGTCCCCTGGTTCTTCTGTCCTCCAGTGTTGTTAACATGTGTCCCCTGGTTCTTCTGTCCTTCAGCGTAGTTAACATGTGTCCCCTGGTTTTTCTGTCCTTCAGTGTTGTTAACATGTGTCCCCTGGTTCTTCTGTCTTTCAGTGTTGTTAACACGTGTCCCCTGGTTCTTCTGTCCTTCAATGTAGTTAACTTGTGTCCCCTGGTTCTTCTGTCCTTCAATGTAGTTAACACGTGTCCCCTAGTTCTTCTGTCTTTCAATGTTGTTAACACGTGTCCCCTGGTTCTTCTGTCCTTCAATGTAGTTAACATGTGTCCCCTGGTTCTTCTGTCCTTCAATGTTGTTAACATGTGTCCCCTGGTTCTTCTGTCCTTCAATGTTGTTAACATGTGTCCCCTGGTTCTTCTGTCCTTCAATGTAGTTAACACGTGTCCCCTAGTTCTTCTGTCCTCCAGTGTTGTTAACACGTGTCCCCTGGTTCTTCTGTCCTTCAATGTAGTTAACATGTGTCCCCTGGTTCTTCTGTCCTTCAGTGTTGTTAACATGTGTCCCCTGGTTCTTCTGTCCTTCAATGTTGTTAACATGTGTCCCCTGGTTCTTCTGTCCTTCAGTGTTGTTAACACGTGTCCCCTAGTTCTTCTGTCCTTCATTGTTGTTAACATGTGTCCCCTGGTTCTTCTGTCCTTCAATGTTGTTAACATGTGTCCCCTGGTTCTTCTGTCCTTCAATGTTGTTAACATGTGTCCCCTGGTTCTTCTGTCCTTCAGTGTTGTTAACATGTGTCCCCTGGTTCTTCTGTCCTTCAATGTAGTTAACATGTGTCCCCTGGTTCTTCTGTCCTTCAGTGTTGTTAACATGTGTCCCCTGGTTCTTCTGTCCTTCAGTGTTGTTAACATGTGTCCCCTGGTTCTTCTGTCCTTCAGTGTTGTTAACATGTGTCCCCTGGTTCTTCTGTCCTTCAATGTAGTTAACATGTGTCCCCTGGTTCTTCTGTCCTTCAGTGTTGTTAACATGTGTCCCCTAGTTCTTCTGTCCTTCAATGTAGTTAACACGTGTCCCCTAGTTCTTCTGTCCTTCATTGTTGTTAACATATGTCCCCTGGTTCTTCTGTCCTTCAGTGTTGTTAACATGTGTCCCCTGGTTCTTCTGTCCTTCAATGTTGTTAACATGTGTCCCCTGGTTCTTCTGTCCTTCAATGTTGTTAACACGTGTCCCCTGGTTCTTCTGTCCTTCAGCGTAGTTAACATGTGTCCCCTGGTTCTTCTGTCCTTCAATGTTGTTAACATGTGTCCCCTGGTTCTTCTGTCCTTCAGTGTTGTTAACACGTGTCCCCTGGTTCTTCTGTCCTTCAGTGTTGTTAACATGTGTCCCCTGGTTCTTCTGTCCTTCAATGTTGTTAACATGTGTCCCCTGGTTCTTCTGTCCTTCAGTGTTGTTAACATGTGTCCCCTGGTTCTTCTGTCCTTCAATGTTGTTAACACGTGTCCCCTGGTTCTTCTGTCCTTCAGTGTTGTTAACATGTGTCCCCTGGTTCTTCTGTCCTTCAATGTTGTTAACATGTGTCCCCTGGTTCTTCTGTCCTTCAGTGTTGTTAACATGTGTCCCCTGGTTCTTCTGTCCTTCAATGTTGTTAACATGTGTCCCCTGGTTCTTCTGTCCTTCAGTGTTGTTAACATGTGTCCCCTGGTTCTTCTGTCCTTCAGCGTAGTTAACATGTGTCCCCTGGTTCTTCTGTCCTTCAGCGTAGTTAACATGTGTCCCCTGGTTCTTCTGTCCTTCAGCGTAGTTAACATGTGTCCCCTGGTTCTTCTGTCCTTCAGCGTAGTTAACATGTGTCCCCTGGTTCTTCTGTCCTCCAGTGTTAACATGTGTCCCCTGGTTCTTCTGTCTTTCAATGTTGTTAACATGTGTCCCCTGGTTCTTCTGTCTTCCAGTGTTGTTAACATGTGTCCCCTGGTTCTTCTGTCCTTCAGTGTTGTTAACATGTGTCCCCTGGTTCTTCTGTCCTTCAGCGTAGTTAACATATGTCCCCTGGTTCTTCTGTCCTTCAATGTTGTTAACATGTGTCCCCTGGTTCTTCTGTCCTTCAGTGTTGTTAACACGTGTCCCCTAGTTCTTCTGTCTTCCAGTGTTGTTAACATGTGTCCCTTGGTTCTTCTTTCCTCCAGTGCTGTTAACATGTGTCCCCTGGTTCTTCTGTCTTTCAATGTTAACATGTGTCTCCTGGTTCTTCTGTCCTCCAGTGTTGTTAACATGTGTCCCCTGGTTCTTCTGTCTTTCAATGTTAACATGTGTCCCCTGGTTCTTCTGTCCTCCAGTGTTGTTAACATGTGTCCCCTGGTTCTTCTGTCTTTCAATGTTAACATGTGTCCCCTGGTTCTTCTGTCCTCCAGTGTTGTTAACATGTGTCCCCTGGTTCTTCTGTCCTCCAATGTTTACATGTGTCCCCTGGTTCTTCTGTCCTCCAATGTTTACATGTGTCCCCTGGTTCTTCTGTCTTTCAATGTTGTTAACATGTGTCCCATGGTTCTTCTCTCCTCCAGTGTTGTTAACATGTGTCCCCTGGTTCTTCTGTCCTCCAATATTAACATGTGTCCCCTGGTTCTTCTGTCCTCCAATGTTAACATGTGT
This sequence comes from Cherax quadricarinatus, assembly GCF_038502225.1. Classification (NCBI taxonomy): domain Eukaryota; kingdom Metazoa; phylum Arthropoda; class Malacostraca; order Decapoda; family Parastacidae; genus Cherax; species Cherax quadricarinatus. The sequence continues at coordinate 19,696,904 of NC_091322.1, forward strand.
CCCCTGGTTCTTCTGTCTTTCAATGTTGTTAACATGTGTCCCATGGTTCTTCTTTCCTCCAGTGTTGTTAACATGTGTCTCCTGGTTCTTCTGTCTTCCAGTGTTGTTAACATGTGTCCCCTGGTTCTGTCCTCCAGTGTTGTTAACATGTGCCCCCTGGTTCTTCTTTCCTCCAGTGTTGTTAACATGTGTCCCCTGGTTCTGTCCTCCAGTGTTGTTAACATGTGTCCCCTGGTTCTTCTTTCCTCCAGTGTTGTTAACATGTGTTTCCTGGTTCTTCTGTCTTCCAGTGTTGTTAACATGTGTCCCCTGGTTCTTCTGTCCTCCAATGTTAACATGTGTCCCCTGGTTCTTCTGTCTTTCAATGTTGTTAACATGTATCCCCTGGTTCTTCTCTCCTCCAGTGTTGTTAACATGTGTCCCCTGGTTCTTCTGTCCTCCAATGTTAACATGTGTCCCCTGGTTCTTCTGTCTTTCAATGTTGTTAACATGTATCCCCTGGTTCTTCTCTCCTCCAGTGTTGTTAACATGTGTCCCCTGGTTCTTCTGTCTTCCAGTGTTGTTAACATTTGTCCCCTGGTTCTTTTTTCGTCCAGTGTTGTTAACATGTGTCCCCTGGTTCTTCTGTCTTCCAGTGTTGTTAACATTTGTCCCCTGGTTCTTTTTTCCTCCAGTGTTGTTAACATGTGTCCCCTGGTTCTTCTGTCTTCCAGTGTTGTTAACATGTGTCCCCTGGTTCTTCTGTCTTTCAATGTTGTTAACATGTATCCCCTGGTTCTTCTCTCCTCCAGTGTTGTTAACATTTGTCCCCTGGTTCTTTTTTCCTCCAGTGTTGTTAACATGTGTCCCTTGGTTCTTCTTTCCTCCAGCGTTGTTAACATTATTCATCCCAGTATTCCTCAACACAGGAAGAATTGTTGCATACCTCTGCACTTTCTTCAGCTTTTTGCATGCGTTTCCAGGCAAAGTTTCCATACTGGTGTTGCATACTAAAAAATAGGCTTCACGTATGTGCGTGCAGCAACCAGCAGGGATAATTACCTCACAGTTCCAGCAGCACATCAACGATGTCAGGTGATGCTCTGCCTGTGTTGTGTGAGTCACCATACACACCAGTGAATTAACGTTTGTGTGTTGTCCTTACTAGATATAATTCTCGGTGGGTAAACACGAATATATAACAATATCAATGGTATTAATGGTGAAGCATCTTGCATTTATTGTGGCCCTGGGTTATAAATAGTTTAATGGAGAGGGGAAGGAAAGGGAGGGTTGGGGAGAAAGTTAATCGTATAGATAATATGAGAGATGATGGTTGCTCAGAATGTGTATCTGTGGGTGAGGCTGCAAGCATCCATGGATTGAGGCAGCTGGCCAAGACGGAGGAGAGGAAGGTAGCCAACTGAGCATCGTCCTCACAGTCTCCCATCAATCAGGAATCGAATTTCGCCGCGTGACTGGCGGTCATGTGAGAGGAGAGAGAGGAAGATGTGCATGGCCCTTCTCACAGCCTTCATACACGGAAGAAAGGAAAAGCCAGTGTGGAGAGACAGAGAGCTAGAGAGAAAGAGAGAGGTGGAAGACTGAGAAGGAGCTGAGACAGTGAAGAACGAAGGGGGGTTTACGGTGGACGTAAGATGGAAGAGGAAATATTGAAGGCGAGGAAGGCAACATGTGGTAGAGGTGAACAAACAGGACAAAAGTTGGGTACGGAAAGAGAGGTAGAAAAGGAGGTCAACAAGACAGAAGAAAAATGAAGAAGGTAGGGAGACACTACGGTAACATCCGTCTGAGAGAGAGAGAGAGAGAGAGAGAGAGAGAGAGAGGAAGGGAGGGAGGGAAGCAAAACAAGGAGCGAGGTGAAGAAGAGAAGTGAGTGGGCAAAGAAAGAGAGTAACAAGAGAATTTAACTCTGTCTCCAGAGAACCAGGGTCACTGAAGGATAACGCAGGGCGCTATAGACAGGAAATGAAAGGGAAATGTAAAGGAAATGATGAGAAAATCGGGGAAATGAGAGAAAATGACAGGAAATTTCAACTCATTCAATCAACACAATGCAGTAAAACACGATAACGAATGATTACAATAATCTATAACTGAGTTAAGTTGTTAAACGTGTTAACTAACACAATACGCAGCAGCAGCAGCGGCACCAGTGGCAGTGGCAGCAGCAGTGGCAAGCAGCAGTGGCAGTGGCAGCAGCAGCAGCAGCGGAGCGTGGGGCAGCAGCAGCAGTAGGCAGCAGCAGCAGCAGCAGCAGCAGTGGCAGCAGTGGCAGTGGCAGCAGCGAGTACAAGGCAGCAGCAGTGGCAGTGGAGGCAGCAGTCAGGCAGAGAGCAGTGCAGCAGCAGCGAGCAGCAGCAGTAAGCAGCAGCAGCAGCGGCAGTGGCAGCAGCAGAGCAGTGGCAGCAGCAGTGGCAGCAGCAGCAGCAGCAGCAGCAGCAGCAGCAGTGGCAGCAGCAGCAAGTGGCAGTGCAGCAGCAGCAGTGCAGCAGCAGCAGTGGCAGCAGCAGCAGCAGCAGCAGTGGCAGGCGTAGCAGCAGGCAGCAGCAGTGAGCAGCTGCAGCAGGCAGCAGCAGCAGCAGCAGAGCAGTGGCGCAGCAGCAGCAGCAGTGCAGCAGCAGCAGCAGCAGCGTAGTGTCAGCATAGTTGCTGATCCCTGTGTTATATAGCATAGCATATTAGTATCATCCATGTGCTTTAGATAGGAGATCCCTTGTAGGCCTGTGTCTTTGTGTGACGTCACGGGATGCTCATGTGTAGGCTCGTACCTCTGCCTCCCTCTCACTCGGCGTAGACCTACAGGCGAAGACAGGCAAGGCACTGGGCTCCAGTTCCCATCATCTCAGTCTGACAATATATCGTAACCATCCAACAAGTGTGTCTACCTTCAACCCTCGGTATCTCCATTTAAGAACCTCTACGATAAATGGTGGCAGCGGAGGGCCTGTAATTCTGACGATTACAGCTATTTCTGGAGATAAATTTCGACCAGCAAGATGGCCATTTCGTGTCACCAGTAGGCCTACCGAGGTTAACGCCAGCCAGCTACCTCAAGCCAGTTCTCCCGCCCAAGCTCCTACCAGCTTCTACATTATTCACTGGTCAGTCTCTTTGTATTAGTGTATCTGCTTATTTGCATCACTCCCGAGGGGTTGACCCGAGTTTGCAAAATAAGCCAGCTTTCAGTCTGTGGTGAGGAAGCCCAGTCGTGCCTAGTCTACCTCATCCAGTTCTTTTGCCTGCCAAGCCAGCTTTCCACCCCTGCTGTGCTCATTGTGTGAGGTTGTCAAGCCTTTCTGTGTGAAGGGTTAAGATAAGCCAGCTAGCAACTAACCCAGGTGTCTTACCCCAGTACTCAAGCAAGCCACGTGAGTAGTCTTCGTCGCTTGTGATTCAAGCTCCAAGCCATTCTGAGTGCTCTTTTTCAACCCTGTGGTGTTGTAGTATTTCGTGGGTTTGTTTTTAAGCCGGTCGGCTTAGAAATATTTTCGCGGCAGTGTGGTTGTTCTCAGTGAGACTTACGTCGTTCAACCCATAGACCCAACCACTCACGACCACGTGTGTCTCACCATTGCTGGTCTCAGCCCTGTTAACCCACAAACCCAACTACACTCACCACGTGGCCTCAGACGCCTCACTCGGCCATTACCCACTGACCTAACTTCTTCAGTGTTTTGGTGAACTACTAAGGGTTGCAGCACCATATTTTAAGGACCACATAGGGGGTCAAGAGCTAGAGTGTGTTTTGTGCCACCGTTAAAAGCCTCCTGTGTGTGTCTATCGCCGATGTAAGCACAATTCTACGATCACGTGTGCAGAGGACAGCAGCAAGACGACATAAACAATCCATCAACCTCATTCTTCACCAAGTCGTTACAGCGATAATATTTTTTTTTCATAGAGACATTTGCGAGTGTTGAGACATTTCTTTTGTGTTTCCAGTGATTTTTCTCTTAGCGACATTCAGTGACTCTTGATCAGACTCAGTGTTTATCATGTACTGATTGCATTAATTCTTTTTATCTCCTTAATTCAGCGTTAATTTCAGTGCATTATCTTATGTCTGTTGTGTTGTGTGTCTTTTTATACACTTGAAGTAAGTACTTAGTGTTTTTCCTTTGTTGTGTGTGCAACATATGAGCAGTATAGAACTTGTGTTTACACTTCAGAATCACCTTGTGTTCTCAGTATTCCAGTGAAGTATTTCAGTAATTTTTCACCTCATATTCTGCATCACAACTCAGTGTTGTCTGTTATAATTTTTTTTTCTTCTTCCCAGCTTTTGTGTATTTTTGTTTTGTTCCCTGTGTGTTGAACATTCTTGTGTTCATATTCTTTCATTTAGCCAGTGTCTAATTTGTCTTATTTCCACAGACAATAGTGCCATTATTTTGTGCAAGCAAGAAATCATTTTTACAAAAATTTTCACACCAAGTTTCATTGCAAGAAAATTTTAGTACTGTGTTTGTTGATGTGTTGTGTTCTGCATCACTGTAAGTGTTCAAACTTTTTTTTGTTATGTGTTTTAGCACCTATTATTTTTTATGTTTTATTGAACAAATTCACTCTTAGTGCAATTTTTAAGTTCTTCTTTTAAAGTAAATTGTTCTTTTGCTTGTTAAGTGTTGTTTAAGTGCAGTTAAGAGTTAAAGTGTTCATTCCTTGATATATTTCTTTCCTTGAGTGTGTAATAATTTTTTTATTATTGCACATTGATTCATTTTGCAATAATTCTTGTGCAAATATTGTGTTGCCACTAAAGTTTTTCTTGCAGAGATTCTAAGCAGTGTTTTTTTTTATTAGCAATTATTTGCAATATTGCAACAGTTTATTTCAGTGCAGTTTCATATGCTATTTCAGTGCAGTTTCATATGCTCTGTTCTGTGCATAATATTTTATTCTGTCTGTGTCATTTTATTTTATTTCAGTGAATTGTGCCTCTGTTTTATTTTTTCCACAAGTTTTATTGAGTCCATTTCATCATTTTATTGTGTATTTCCTTGTTGCATTGAAAGTAAAGACAACTCACTGTGCCATTTATTCAATTTAAAGTAAAAGTTGAGCAAATTAGATTTGAGTAAAGTACAAGTTCTCTTGATTTTCAGTGTTGTTCATTCAGTTGCATATTTTTCTTGTGTGAGTTCTTTGCTTACTGTGTAACCTGTCAATTTTTAATTACTTATGCAGAATAGTTAAGCATTTTTTTTTCTTCCCATTTTAGTTCACTGTGTTGTGTGTTCCTCAGTTACCATTTTCTTTTGTTCTCTAAATTCTTGTTTTACATTTTGCAAACATGTCTCAAGTTTTCTCAAGCGATGCCTCAGCACATGCTGCTAGTACAACCATTAATTTGACAGCCCAAAATTCGAGTAACTCCTTATCAAACGATAGACATATTCAGACTTCTAGCCTGTGTAATTTCAGTCGTGATCCGTATGATGCTATGCCATTGTTCAATGGTGACCCAGACAACCTTGAAGGTTGGTTTACCGCAGTTAGAGCCAGAGCTAATGCTTCAGTTGATGGTCTCTCATCTGAGAGTTGTTTAATAAGTATCGGAAAGGAGAGTCTAGCCCGTTCTCCAGCAGCCTCAAATGTATTTAAATTAATTCGTATGAAGGACTTCCAAGATCTAACCAGGTGGCAAGATTATGAACAGTTAATTCGCAATTATCTTGAACCGGTGCGAGAAACCGATCCGTTCGTTGTTCTCAAAGAATTAGTTTGCACAGCTCCGAGACCAGAAGAGTCATTAGATGAGTTTGCTCTTCGTCTTAATAACCTAATGTCCTCATTTGTTAAAGCAGGTCAAAATTCAAAGTACCTTAAAGATAACGATAAACCAGCCCTTGATGGGTTTGCCAAATTAGCTGCATTTGGAGTTATTAAACAACTAATGCCACCGACATCTAGGTATGTGTACAATTCAAGTCCGCTAGATGCTACTATGGGACCGCTTGCAGCTCTAATCCATGTACGAAATTTGTGTCCCGAGGGAACCTTCCCTTATCGTAAGTCTATACCAAACACCTTGTCCAATCCTGTACCTCCTCTAGTTTGTGCTACTACCAAAACTCCCAACCTTAATCACTCGCGTCCATCATCCAAAGCAAGTGTTAAGAGCCATCATTCCCGTAGCACCCGTAGTACGTACAGTACCCACAGTCAAAGAGTTTGCTACAATTGTGGTTACCGTGGCCATATTGCTATTAATTGTCATGACAGTCACCCTAAGAAGCATTGTACTGATGATGAGTACCAGTCAGATCTTCCTTACTGTACTTATCATAGAATTCATGGACATGACACTTCTGAGTGCAATGCTCTCTACAACATGCAGTACTCTAGATCGTTCCGTGGCCGTTCCAACCGCAGAGCCAGGAGAGGAAACAGTCGTCGTGGTTCACAAACTAACCAGAACCAGGCTCATTCTTCCAATTCGGGGGAATCCGAGCGCCCAAGTCTACTCGTCCAGTCGTGACAGTAGTAGGTGATAACGAGTACACCATCCCAGTCCAGAATTCCTATGAAGCCTTAGCCAGCCTTGAGATTGACAGCCCTGCTGTTGATGCTGCTTCACACGTCTCTGACGTAGAGGAATTTGGGGATGAAGTAGAAAATGCCTTCTCCGATGACAACCCACCTTTCTGTTTGCATATACTCCTAACGTAACGATTGGTCCATTAGTACAAGCGTCTGTCCATAATGCGCCCGTTCATGTGTTCATGGACTCTGGTGCGCAAGTTAATATCATTAGGTCTAGCTTGTTTAAAGAGAAGCGGTTACGACGTGTCCTCCTCGTTGAACCAACTACTGTAACCTCCCTTAGTGGAGTAGCTGGTTCTCTTCTGCGAATCCGAGGTCAGACTTCGCTCACCTTTACTATCCAAGGCAGAGACTTTACTGCTGCTTTTCTTGTTGTCGACCAGATTACTTTCCCTGGTGACCTTCTACTGGGATTTGCTTCCATGCGAGACTTACGCATTGTGCTCGACCCGTACCGATGGCATGCCCAAATTGACGACTTGATCGTTCCATTCTGGGGTTACCAGCTTGGATCAGAAATCTGTCATACTGCTGCAGAGTATGATGTACGCATTAAGTCCTTACAAGCCAATGCATTCTCCAGTAGCGTACCCAAGCGGTCAGGCACTGGTAATTCTGTCACTCCCATCTGTGTTCCACCTATACCTTCAGACTTGCAGGATAGTGTTCCGTTGCCTCAAGTGTCCGAGGACACTCAGACTGCCTTGAGTGCACAACCTATCCCTGCAATGTCTGCTAGTTCGAGTAGTAGTTTCTCCACAGGGGATGCCTTGTCAGAAAACGATTACTTGAAACTAGTAATGCCATCTCTTGTTGATGTCACATGCCGTTTGCAGAAAGACGTCTCTGTTGCGGCTAGTGCTCTCACTAGAGTGTCTGTTGTTGTTCCTAATGTTCCAGAAGGTGATAACGTCCTAGTTGACAGTGATTCCTGCAAGGTCAAAGGTTTATTTGTTGAACCTTCCTTACATATTGTAAGAGACAGTAAGATCCATTTACTCCTTGCTAACACTTTGGGTCACAGTGTTCGTCTCAGAGCAAATACCAACCTCGTTGACCTAGTTCACTATCCTTACCCTGTTCAAGTACAGGATGACGTGCCACCTGACCAGTGGGTCGGTGCTATTTCAACAGTGGAGACCTTATCCACTCCGCTGGATCAATCTATCCCACCAGTTGAGGAGAAAGACTTAGCTCCCACTGATTTCCCAGACGAAGTCAAGCGTTTGTTGAATCTGTTGAACAAACGTCGTAAAGCCATTGCCTTACCAGGTGAGAAGATGGGTATAACGAACTTATTGTCCCATCGTATTCCACTTGAACCTGGTACTAGACCTATCTACATACCTGCGTACAGAATGCCTCATTCACAAGTTGCTGTCGCAGAAGAATTGATCAATCAAATGCTTGATGATGGAGTTATTGCACCTAGCAATTCACCCTGGAATGCGCCCTTGATCCTAGTGCCTAAGAAGGACGGCACTTGGCGCCCGGTGATTGACTTTAGGAAGTTAAATGCGAAAACCATTCCAGATCGCTTCCCACTTCCTGTACTAGGTGACCTTTTACGCAATATCGGAGATAACAAAGTCTTATCGACCCTGGACTTGTTACAAGGGTTTTGGCAAGTCCCTCTTCACGAGGACAGCCAAGAGCTAACTGCATTCTCCACTCCTACAGGTCATTATCACTTCCTCCGTATGGTGTTTGGATTACGATCCTCCCCTATCACGTTCTCAAGGCTCATGACTAATATCTTTAGAGGTCTCATTGGTAATGCACTTATGGTGTACTTAGATGACGTAATCGTCATGTCTAAAGACGTGGATACACACTTGAAAAGACTTGATGTAGTACTTGGTAAGCTTGAAGAAGCCAATTTAAAGATCAAACTGTCTAAATGTCAATTTTTCAGATCAGAAATTAAGTTTCTTGGTCACGTAGTCACTCCTAGAGGGGTTACGACTGACCAAAGTAAAGTAACTGCAGTACTAAATTTTCCAACTCCCAAAACTGCTGATGCCGTAAGATCCTTTGTGGGCTTAGCAGGTTTTTATAGATCTTTCATTGCCAATTTTTCTTCCATAGCTGCTCCTCTAACTGAGTTGCTTAAGAAAGATGCTCCTTTTGTTTGGACCTTCCGTCAAGAAAGAGCATTCCAGACACTAAAAGAAAAGTTAACGTCTGCTCCAATTTTGAAATTCCCAGAATTTTCTAAGCCCTTCTATCTAACAACTGATGCTAGTTCAATTGGCATAGGTGCCGTACTAGCTCAGAAGACTGATGGCAAGTACAACGCAGTTGCATTTGCTAGCCGAGTCCTTACGAAGGCTGAACGTAATTATACAGTAGCGGAGCAAGAAGCTTTAGCAATAGTATGGTCTTTAAAGCACTTCTGAGACATTATTTACCAGTACCCTGTTCATGTCTTGACAGACCATGTGCCACTAATACCTTTATTCCAGAACAAACAGCCTACTGGAAGGTTAGCCAGATGGACCTTGACTATCCAAGAGTTCAGTCCCACTTTTGAACATTTACCTGGCAAGTCGAATGTAGTCGCAGACGCTTTATCATGACACGTTAGTGTAGTTACTGCAGATTCTCCATTTACTGTCAAGGATGTCAAAACTGCCCAAAGAACAGATCCCATGTGGTCTGGTGTGATTCGATTCCTGCTCCAGGAAGATCTTATTCTTACTGTGAAGCCACCAGCACCCATTAGTGACTTTGTAATGAGCCAAGAATTACTGTATCGAACAGCCGAGTTGGGTACTCCAAGCAGAAGAGTTTACCAGTTAGTAATTCCACAGTCACTAGTGAACGTAGCTCTACAGCTAGTTCATGATGCACCAGGTGTTGCACACCCTGGTATGGATCGTTCTGTGAAACAAGCCAGAATGAAATACTTTTGGCCACGTATGGCAACTGACATTTCCGAGTATGTTAAGAAATGTAGTGTCTGTATGCAACATAAAGGAAATGTTAATGGTCCTAATCCAATCCAAGTGTACCCAACCACTAGCGAACCATGGGAAAGAGTTGCCCTTGATTTGTTAACCAATTTTAAATGTTCTCTCCAAGGCAACAAACATCTGTGTGTTATGGTGGACCATTTCACCAGATATTGTGAGTTAGTTCCTATTGCAGATAAGACTGCAGAGACAGTAGCTAAAGCGTTTAAAGAACGCATTATCTGCAGGCATACCACTCCAAAGTCCTTAGTAACAGATAATCGAGGTGAATTCTGTAATGAGATTCTTGAAAATTTGTGTACTTTATACAAGATCTCTAAATCCACCATTGTTCCTCATCATCCTGCCAGCAATGGGTTAGCCGAAAGAACCAATAAGAAAGTACTTGATGTCCTGAGAGCCACTATCAACCCCAATAGTGAAACTTGGGATGAAGTCATACCAGATGTCCAGTGTGCCATAAATTCTGCTTACAATGCTTCCATAGGTGATACTCCACATTATGCATTGTATGGTGTAGACAAGCGTTTAGCCTATGAGTTGTTATATTCCACTCCGAAACCTAATTACAACCCTGATGATTTCGTAGCAACTCGTACCAGCATGGCTCAGAGTGTTTTTAGAAGAATCCGTGAAACACTTCATAAATCAACAGCAGAATTTACTAGAGTAACTAATAGCCGTGCTAAGCCGTCAAAAGTCAAAGTAGGTTCAAGAGTAATGCTGACAAATTTCAACAAAACATCCGAAATGCCTAAGCTCGATCAAAAGTTTGTCGGACCTTATCGAGTTGTAGAACATATCTCTGGTAATAAGTATAAGGTTAGAGAAATTAGTACTGGTAAGTACAAAGAATCGCATTTAGATCATATGAAATTAGTATGCGATGTTGATGATATTGCTACCCAGACTAATGTGACAGATGCTGAAAATCCTCTTGACTCTGTACCCTCTACCTCAGATACTCAGTCAGATAATCAACCTGAATGTCGTTACTCCTTGCGTACTCGACAAGTAATGAGAAACCAACAAGTATCTTTTGTAGATACTCGTTCAAGTCTCCTCAGTCAAGGCATGTGTTAGCCATTGCAGAGGAATTCGATCCTCCCAGAGATGATAACCATTCTCCATATGTAAACCTCACCCTCGCAGAATTGGGTTTAAATGTACATAGTCTGTATAACTAGATGTCCAAGATGAAGTAAATTGTCAACTGTTTGTTATTAACTGATTAGTTTTTCAATTTTTTTTTTTTTTTTTCGTATTCACATTCCCTCCGTATTCTGAGAATTTGACAGTAATAGTCTGGGTGCACCAGATGCTTTTGCTGTTAATTTCACCTTATATATATATATTTATTCTTCCTCAGAATCCGTAGAGTGCTTGAATACAGATCGATCGATCAATTCCATCCATATTGTACAATGATTTGTTCTTATAGTTTGTAATGCATTACGTTAAAACTCATTACGTTAACACCCATTACGTAAAACTCATTTTGTTAACATCCATTATGATACCACCCATTAGTTCTAAGTTATATATGAATTTGTTATTGTATAGAATCAGCCCAGAACCACCTGCCTGTTCAGCCTATAAGATAGTAGTGTATGTCGAGACGACATAAGTAACATGACCGAGCTGTCAGCATAGTTGCTGATCCCTGTGTTATATAGCATAGCACATTAGTATCATCCATGTGCTTTAGATAGGAGATCCCTTGTAGGCCTGTGACTTTGTGTGACGTCACGGGATGCGCATGTGTAGGCTCGTACCTCTGCCCCCCTCTCAGTCGGCATAGACCTACAGGCGAAGACAGGCAGAGGCTGGGCTCCACATTCATCATCACAGTCTGACAATATATATGTTACCATCCAACAAGTGTGTCTACCTTCAACCCTCGATATCTCCATTTAAGAACCCCTTACGATATTAGTAGTAGTGGTAGTATTAGTGGTAGTGGTAGTGGTAGTAATGCAGGCAGGCAGCAGGCAGGCGAGTGGCAGCAGCAGTGGCAGCAGCAGGCAGTAGGCAGCAGCGGCAGCAGTGGCAGCAGCAGCGAGCGTAGCATGACGTCCAGTTATGTTATGGCAGCATCAGCCTTGCAGCAGCAGCAGCAGCAGCAGCAGCAGCAGCAGCAGCAAGGCAGTGGCACAGCATCATGCAGCAGCGGTGGCAGGCAGCAGTAGTAAGGCAGCAAGGGTGGCAGCAGCAGCAGCAGCAGTAGGCAAGGCAGCAGCAGCAGCGGCAGGTGCAGCAGCAGCAGCAACCTGTTCCGCAGTGATAGCAGCAGCAGTGACAGCAGCAGCAGCAGCATCTAGCAGCCTGCCAGCAGCAGCAGCAGCAGCAGTGGCAGCAGCAGTAGCAGCAGCAGCAGCAGGCAGCAGGCAGCTAAAGACAGCAGCAGCAGCAGCAGCAGCAGTAGCGACAGCAGCGGTGGCAGCAGTAGCAAGGTGGCGACAGCAGCAGCCTGCAGTTTACATTCAGCGATATTGTCAGATATTTACTTTTATTATTGTCTCTAAAAAATGTGGGGATGCATATAGAGTGGCACTTCCGTGATTACCTTGTGGTGCCTCCTCTCCTTCATCTTGTACACTCTACAGTACTCGCCTGGTAACTCTGCAGTACTCGCCTGGTAACTCGGACACCATCTTGGCTTCCACCTCAATCATTCGCTGTATATTTTAGTAGAATACAAGAAGCCTGGGATTATAATTCTGGAACATACATCATTATTTTCTCAATTATGTTACTATTTCTGTACGTTATGATACTCAAACTGATACACGAGACAGGACGAGTGTGGAGCGGGGATATACCTATTATATGAAACACGGAATGAGTGTTGAAAGGGGATACCATTATCAAACAAAACAAGGGTCGTGTGTTGAAAGGGGATATCATTATCAAACAAAACAGGGGTCGTGTGTTGAAAGGGGATACCATTATCAAACAAAACAGGGGTCGTGTGTTGAAAGGGGATACCATTATCAAACAAGACAGGGGTCGTGTGTTGAAAGAGGATACCATTATCAAACAAGACAGGGGTCGTGTGTTGAAAGGGGATACCATTATCAAACAAGACAGGGGTCGTGTGTTGAAAGGGGATACCATTATCAAACAAGAGAGGGGTCGTGTGTTGAAAGGGGATACCATTATCAAACAAGACAGGGGTCGTGTGTTGAAAGGGGATACCATTATCAAACAAGACAGGGGTCGTGTGTTGAAAGGGGATACCATTATCAAACAAGACAGGGGTCGTGTGTTGAAAGGGGTATACCATTATCAAACAAGAGAGGGGTCGTGTGTTGAAAGGGAATACCATTATCAAACAAGACAGGGGTCGTGTGTTGAAAGGGGTATACCATTATCAAACAAGACAGGGGTCGTGTGTTGAAAGGGGATACCATTATCAAACAAGAGAGGGGTCGTGTGTTGAAAGGGGATACCATTATCAAACAAGACAGGGGTCGTGTGTTGAAAGGGGATACCATTATCAAACAAGACAGGGGTCGTGTGTTGAAAGGGGATACCATTATCAAACAAGAGAGGGGTCGTGTGTTGAAAGGGGATACCATTATCGAACAAGAGAGGGGTCGTGTGTTGAAAGGGGATACCATTATCAAACAAGAGAGGGGTCGTGTGTTGAAAGGAGATACCATTATCAAACAAGATAGGGGTCGTGTGTTGAAAGGGGATACCATTATCAAACAAGACAGGGGTCGTGTGTTGAAAGGGGATACCATTATCAAACAAGACAGGGGTCGTGTGTTGAAAGGGGATACCATTATCAAACAAGAGAGGGGTCGTGTGTTGAAAGGGGATACCATTATCAAACAAGATAGGGGTCGTGTGTTGAAAGGGGATACCATTATCAAAGAAGACAGGGGTCGTGTGTTGAAAGGGGATACCATTATCAAACAAGAGAGGGGTCGTGTGTTGAAAGGGGATACCATTATCAAACAAGATAGGGGTCGTGTGTTGAAAGGGGATACCATTATCAACCAAGAGAGGGGTCGTGTGTTGAAAGGGGATACCATTATCAAACAAGACAGGGGTCGTGTGTTGAAAGGGGATACCATTATCAAAGAAGACAGGGGTCGTGTGTTGAAAGGGGATACCATTATCAAACAAGAGAGGGGTCGTGTGTTGAAAGGGGATACCATTATCAAACAAGATAGGGGTCGTGTGTTGAAAGGGGATACCATTATCAAACAAGAGAGGGGTCGTGTGTTGAAAGGGGATACCATTATCAAACAAGACAGGGGTCGTGTGTTGAAAGGGGATACCATTATCAAAGAAGACAGTGTTCGTGTGTTGAAAGGGGATACCATTATCAAACAAGAGAGGGGTCGTGTGTTGAAAGGGGATACCATTATCAAACAAGACAGGGTTCGTGTGTTGAAAGGGGATACCATTATCAAAGAAGACAGGGGTCGTGTGTTGAAAGGGGATACCATTATCAAACAAGACAGGGGTCGTGTGTTGAAAGGGGATACCATTATCAAACAAGACAGGGGTCGTGTGTTGAAAGGGGATACCATTATCAAACAAGAGAGGGGTCGTGTGTTGAAAGGGGATACCATTATCAAAGAAGACAGGGGTCGTGTGTTGAAAGGGGATACCATTATCAAAGAAGACAGGGGTCGTGTGTTGAAAGGGGATACCATTATCAAAGAAGACAGGGGTCGTGTGTTGAAAGGGGTATACCATTATCAAACAAGACAGGGGTCGTGTGTTGAAAGGGGATACCATTATCAAACAAGACAGGGGTCGTGTGTTGAAAGGGGATACCATTATCAAACAAGACAGGGGTCGTGTGTTGAAAGGGGATACCATTATCAAAGAAGACAGGGGTCGTGTGTTGAAAGGGGATACCATTATCAAACAAGAGAGGGGTCGTGTGTTGAAAGGGGATACCATTATCAAACAAGAGAGGGGTCGTGTGTTGAAAGGGGATACCATTATCAAACAAGAGAGGGGTCGTGTGTTGAAAGGGGATACCATTATCAAACAAGACAGGGTTCGTGTGTTGAAAGGGGATACCATTATCAAAGAAGACAGGGGTCGTGTGTTGAAAGGGGATACCATTATCAAACAAGACAGGGGTCGTGTGTTGAAAGGGGATACCATTATCAAACAAGACAGGGGTCGTGTGTTGAAAGGGGATACCATTATCAAACAAGAGAGGGGTCGTGTGTTGAAAGGGGATACCATTATCAAAGAAGACAGGGGTCGTGTGTTGAAAGGGGATACCATTATCAAAGAAGACAGGCGTCGTGTGTTGAAAGTGGATACCATTATCAAAGAAGACAGGGGTCGTGTGTTGAAAGGGGTATACCATTATCAAACAAGACAGGGGTCGTGTGTTGAAAGGGGATACCATTATCAAACAAGACAGGGGTCGTGTGTTGAAAGGGGATACCATTATCAAAGAAGACAGGGGTCGTGTGTTGAAAGGGGATACCATTATCAAACAAGAGAGGGGTCGTGTGTTGAAAGGGGATACCATTATCAAACAAGACAGGGGTCGTGTGTTGAAAGGGGATACCATTATCAAAGAAGACAGGGGTCGTGTGTTGAAAGGGGATACCATTATCAAACAAGAGAGGGGTCGTGTGTTGAAAGGGGATACCATTATCAAACAAGACGAGTGAGGTATCACTAAGCATAAAACTCACATTGTAACTGGTTAATTTTCCGAGGAGGTTCCAAGTCACAATTTCTTGACGTTATATGCCACTAAATACCACTTTCTTGATTCTAATTTAAACTTTGATGAGGTTAGGTTATGTTGCATTAAGTAACGTTATGTTGCATTAAGTTAGGCTATGCTGCGTTAAGTTAGGTTATGCTGCGTTAGGTTAGGTTATGCTGCGTTAAGTTAGGTTATGTTGCGTTAGGTTAGGTTATGCTGCGTTAAGTTAGGTTATGTTGCATTAAGGTAGGCTAGGTTCCGTTAAGTTAGGTTATGTTGCGTTAAGTTAGGTTATGCTGCGTTAGGTTAGGTTATGATGTGTAACAATGTTATCATAGTAACGTTACCATAGTAAGAGGGTAGAAACAATGTTACCATAGTAACAGGGTAGTAACAATGTTACCATAGTAACAGGGAAGTAACAATATTACCTTAGTAACAGGGGAGTAACAATGTTACCAAAGTAACAAGGGAGTAACAATGTTACCATAGTAACAGGGTAGTAACAATGTTACCATAGTAAGAGGGAAGTAACAATATTACCTTAGTAACAGGGGAGTAACAATGTTACCAAAGTAACAAGGGAGTAACAATGTTACCATAGTAACAGGGTAGTAACAATATTACCATAGTAACAGGGGAGTAACAATGTTACCATAGTAACAAGGGAGTAACAATGTTACCATAGTAACAGGGTAGTAACAATATTACCATAGTAACAGGGGAGTAACAATGTTACCATAGTAACAAGGGAGTAACAATGTTACCATAGTAACAAGGGAGTAACAATGTTACCATAGTAACAAGGGAGTAACAATGTTACCATAGTAACAGGGGAGTAACAATGTTAAAATAGTAACAAGGGAGTAACAATGTTACCATAGTAACAGGGGAGTAACAATGTTAAAATAGTAACAAGGGAGTAACAATGTTACCATAGTAACAAGGGAGTAACAATGTTACCATAGTAACAGGGAAGTAACAATGTTAACTACAGTACGTAATCATCACTTCTCATTAGTGGGCGCTATAATTAACACAGCTTGTTGTCACAAAGGACTAATACAAGTTAGAGACACGTTAATGATATGAAGTCACTGAAATAATAAATATTAGAGCAAGAGTGTAAGGAAGATCAAGACTGGTCGGTACTCAGTGGCAGTGGCAAGGTGAGGGGTGGCAAGGTGAGGGGTGGCAAGGTGAGGGGTGGCAAGGTGGCAAGGTGAGGGTGAGGGGTGGCAAGGTGAGGGCTGGAAAGGTGGCAAGGTAAGGGGTGGCAAGGTGAGGGGTGGCAAGGTGAGGGGTGGCAAGCAAGGTGAGGGGTGGCAAGCTGAGGGGTGGCAAGCTGAGGGGTGGCAAGGTGAGGGGTGGCAAGGTGAGGGGTGTGAAAGTGAGGAGTGGCAAGGTTAGGGGTGGCAAGGTGTGGGGTGGCAAGGTGAGGGTGGCAAGGTGAGGGGCGGCAAGGTGTGGGGTGGCAAGGTGAAAGGTGGCAAGGTGAGGGTGGCAAGGTGAGGGGTGGGAAGGTGAGGGGTGGCAAGGTGAGGGTGGCAAGGTGTGGGGTGGCAAGGTGAGGGGTGGCAAGGTGTGGGGTGTGAAAGTGAGGAGTGGCAAGGTGAGGGGTGGCAAGGTGTGGGGTGGCAAGGTGTAGGGTGCGAAAGTGAGGGGTGGGAAGGTGAGGGCTGGCAAGGTGAGGGCTAGCAAGGTGAGGGGTGGGAAAGAGAGGAGTGGAAAGGTAAGGGCTGGCAAGGTGAGGGCTGGAAAGGTGTGGGGTGGCAAGGTGACGGGTTGAAAGGTGAGGGCTGGCAAGGTGAGGAGCGGCAAGGTGAGGGTGGCAAGGTGAGGGGTGGGAAGGTGCGGAGGGGCAAGGCGAGGGGGGGCAAGGTGAGGGCTGGCAAGGTGTGGGGGGGCAAGGTGACGGTGGCAAGGTGACGGTGGAAAGGTAAGGGGTGGCAAGGTGTGGGGTGGCAAGGTGAGGGGTGGCAAGGTGAGGGGTGGCAAGGTGAGGAGCGGCAAGGTGGAAGTGGCAAGGTGAGGGGGGCAAGGTGAGGAGTGGCAAGGTGTGAGGGTGGCAAGGTGAGGGGTGGCAAGGTGAGGGGTGGCAATGTGGGGTGGCAAGGTGAGGGGCAAGGATGGGTGGCAAGGTGAGGAGCAAGGCAAGGTGAGAGGCGGCAAGGTGAGGGGTGGCAAGGTGAGGGGTGGCAAGGTGAGGGGTGGCAAGGTGAGGGGTGGCAAGGTGAGGGCTGGTAAGGTGAGGGGTGGCAAGGTGAGAAGTGGCAAGGTGAGGGTGGCAAGGTGAGGGCTAGCAAGGTGAGGGTGGCAAGGTGAGGAGTGGCAAGGTGAGGAATGGCAAGGTGAGGGTGGCAAGGTGAGGGCTAGCAAGGTGAGGGGTGGCAAGGTGAGGGGTGGCAAGGTGAGGGTGGCAAGGTGAGGGTGTGGGGGTGACAAGGTGGCGTGGCAAGGTGGGGTGGCAAGGTGACGGGTGGCAAGGTGAGGGGTGGCAAGGTGAGGGGTTGGGTGAGGGGTGGCAAGGTGAGGGTGGCAAGGTGTGGGGTGGCAAGGTGAGGGGTGGCAAGGTGAGGGGTGGCAAGGTGAGGGGTGGCAAGGAGAGGGGGGCAAGGTGAGTGGTGGCAAGGTGAGGGGTGGGTGAGGGGTGGCAAGGTGAAGGGTGGGTGGCAAGGTGAGGGTGGCAAGGTGATGCAAGGTGAGGGTGGCAAGGTGGGGCTAAAGGTGAGGAGTGGCAAGGTGAGGTGAGGGAGGGTGGCAAGGTGGCAAGGTGAGGTGAGTGGCAAGGTGAGGGGCAAGGTGGCAGCAAGGTGAGGGGTGGCAAGGTGAAGGGTGGCAAGGTGAGGGGCTAGGGTGGCAAGGTGAGGGCTAGGGTGAAGGGTGGCAAGGTGAGGAGTGGCAAGGTGAGGGTGGCAAGGTGAGGGCTAGCAAGGTGAGGGGTGGCAAGGTGAGAAGTGGCAAGGTGGCAGCAAGGTGAGGGGTGGCAAGGTGAGGGCAAGGTGAGGGTGGCCAGGTGAGGGCTAGCAAGATGAGAGGTGGCAAGGTGAGGAGTGGCAAGGTGAGGAATGGCAAGGTGAGGGTGGCAAGGTGAGGGCTAGCAAGGTGAGGGGTAGCAAGGTGAGGAGTGCCAAGGTGAGGGTGGCAAGGTGAGGGCTGGCAAGGTGAGGGATGGCAAGGTGACGGTGGCAAGGTGAGGGTTGGGAAGGTGTGGGGTGGCAAGGTGAGGAGTGGCAGGGTGGGGTGGCAAGGTGAGGGTGCCAAGGTAAGGGGTGGCAAGGTGTGGGGTGGCAAGGTGAGGGTGGCAAGGTGAGGGGTGGGAAGGTGTGGGGTGGCAAGGTGAGGGTGGCAAGGTAAGGGGTGGCAAGGTGAGGGCTGGCAAGGTGAGGGCCGGCAAGGTGCGGGGTGGCAAGGTGAGGGTGGCAAGGCGAGGGATGGCAAGGTGAGGGGTGGCAAGGTGAGGGGTGGCAAGGTGAGGGGTGGCAAGGTAAGAGGTGGCAAGGCGTGGGGTGGGAAAGTGAGGAGTGGCAAGGTGAGGGGTGGCAAGGTCAGGGGTGGCAAGGTCAGGGGTGGCAAGGAGTGCGGTGGGAAAGTGACGAGTGGCAAGGTGAGGGGTGGCAAGGTGTGGGGTGGCAAGAAGTGGGGTGGGAAAGTGAGGAGTGGCAAGGTGAGGGGTGGCAAGGTGTGGGGTGGCAAGGTGTAGGGTGCGAAAGTGAGGGGTGGGAAGGTGAGGGCTGGCAAGGTGAGGGCTAGCAAGGTGAGGGGTGGGAAAGAGAGGAGTGGAAAGGTAAGGGCTGGCAAGGTGAGGCCCGGCAAGGTGTGGGGTGGCAAGGTGACGGGTGGAAAGGTGAGGGTTGGCAAGGTGAGGAGTCGCAAGGTGAGGGTGGCAAGGTGAGGGGTGGGAAGGTGAGGAGTGGCAAGGTGAGGGGTGGCACAGTGAGGGCTGGCAAGGTGTGGGGTGGCAAGGTGAGGGTGGCAAGGTGAGGCTGGCAAGGTGAGGGGTGGCAAGGTGTGGGGTGGCAAGGTGAGGGTGGCAAGGTGAGGAGAGGCAAGGTGAGGGGTGCAAGGCGAGGGCTGGCAAGGTGTGGGGTGGCAAGGTGAGGGTGGCAAAGCGAGGGTGGCAAGCTGAGGGGTGGCAAGGTGTGCGGTGGCAAGGTGAGGGGTGGCAAGGTGAGGGGTGGCAAGATGAGGGGTGGCAAGGTGAGGGGTGGCAAGATGTGGGGTGGCAAGGTGTGGGGTGGCAAGGTGAGGGGTGGCAAGGTGACGGGTGGCAAGGTGAGGAGCGGCAAGGTGAGAGGCGGCAAGGTGAGGGGTGGCAAGGTAAGGGGTGGCAAGGTGTGGGGTGGCAAGGAGAAGGGTGGCAAAATGAGGGGTGGGAAAGAGAGGAGTGGCAAGGAGAGGGCTGGCAAGGTGTGTGGTGGCAAGGTGACGGGTGGAAAGGTGAGGGCTGGCAAGGTGATGAGTGGCAAGATAAGGGGTGGCAAGGTGTGGGGTGGCAAGGTGAGGGCTGGCAAGGTGAGGGCTGGCAAGGTGTGAAGTGGCAAGGTGAGGGTGGCAAGGTGAGGGTGCCAAGGTGAGGGGTGGCAAGGTGTGGGGTGGCAAGGTGAGGGTGGCAAGGTGAGGGGTGGGAAGGTGAGGGGTGACAAGCTGAGGGGTGGCAAGGTGTGGGGTGGCAAGGTGAGGGGTGGCAAGGTGAGGGGCGGCAAGGTGTGGGGTGGCAAGGTGAGGGGTGGCAAGGTGAGGGTTGGCAAGGTGAGGAGTGTCAATGTGAGGGGTGGCAAGGTGAGGAGCGGCAAGGTGAGAGGCGGCAAGGTGAGGGGTGGTAAGGTGAGGGGTGGCAAGGTGTGGGGTGGCAAGGTGAGGGATGGCAAGGTGAGGAGCGGCAAGGTGAGAGGCGGCAAGGTGAGGGTGGGAAAGTGAGGAGTGGCAAGGTGTGGGGTTGCAAGGTGAGGGGTGGCAAGGTGAGGGGTGGCAAGGTGTGGGGTGGCAAGGTGAAGGGTGGCAAGGTGATGGGTGGCAAGGTGAGGGGTGGCAAGGTGAGAGGTGGGAAAGAGAGGAGTGAAAAGGAGAGGGCTGGCAAGGAGAGGGCTGGCAAGGTGACGGGTGGAAAGGTGAGGGCTGGCAAGGTGAGGAGTGGCACAGTGAGGGGTGGCAAGGTGGGGTGGCAAGGTGAAGGGTGGCAAGGTGAGGGCTGGCAAGGTGTGGGGTGGCAAGGTGACGGTGGCAAGGTGACGGTGGAAAGGTAAGGGGTGGCAAGGTGTGGGGTGGCAAGGTGAGGGTGGCAAGGTGAGAGGTGGGAAGGTGTGGGGTGGCAAGGAGTGGGGTGGGAAAGTGAGGAGTGGCAAGGTGAGGGGTGGCAAGGTGTGGGGTGGCAAGGTGTAGGGTGCGAAAGTGAGGGGTGGGAAGGTGAGGGCTGGCAAGGTGAGGGCTAGCAAGGTGAGGGGTGGGAAAGAGAGGAGTGGAAAGGTAAGGGCTGGCAAGGTGAGGGCTGGCAAGGTGTGGGGCGGCAAGGTGACGGGTGGAAAGGTGAGGGCTGGCAAGGTGAGGAGTCGCAAGGTGAGGGTGGCAAGGTGAGGGGTGGGAAGGTGAGGAGTGGCAAGGTGAGGGGTGGCACAGTGAGGGCTGGCAAGGTGTGGGGTGGCAAGGTGAGGCTGGCAAGGTGAGGCTGGCAAGGTGAGGGGTGGCAAGGTGTGGGGTGGCAAGGTGAGGGTGGCAAGGTGAGGGGTGGCAAGGTGAGGAGCGGCAAGGTGAGAAGTGGCAAGGTGAGGGTGGCAAGGTGAGGAGTGGCAATGTGAGGGTGGCAAGGTGAGGGCTAGCAAGGTGAGGGGTGGCAAGGTGAGGGTGGCAAGGTGAAGAGTGGCAAGGATAGGGTGGCAAGGTGAGGGATAGCAAGGTGAAGGGTGGCAAGGTGAGGATTGGCAAGGTGAGGGTGGCAAGGTGAGGGCTAGCAAGGTGAGGGGTGGCAAGGTGAGAAGTGGCAAGGTGAGGGCTAGTAAGGTGAGGGGTGGCAAGGTGAGAAGTGGCAAGGTGAGGGTGGCAAGGTGAGGGCTAGCAAGATGAGAGGTGGCAAGGTGAGGAGTGGCAAGGTGAGGAATGGCAAGGTGAGGGTGGCAAGGTGAGGGCTAGCAAGGTGAGGGGTGGCAAGGTGAGGGGTGGCAAGGTGAGGGTGGCAAGGTGAAGGGTGGCAAGGTGTGGGGTGACAAGTTGTGGCGTGGCAAGGTGACGGGTGGCAAGGTGACGGGTGGCAAGGTGAGGGGTTGCCAGGTGTTGGGTGGCAAGGTGAGGGGTTGCATGGTGAGGGGTGGCAAGGTGATGGGCGGCAAGGTGTGGGGTGGCAAGGTGAGGGGTGGCAAGGTGAGGGGTGGCAAGGTGAGGGGTGGCAAGGTGAAGGGTGGCAAGGTGAGTGGTGGCAAGGTGAGGGGTTGCAAGGTGAGGGGTGGCAAGGTGAAGGGTGGCAAGGTGATGAGTGGCAAGGTGAGGGTGGCAAGGTGATGAGCGGCAAGGTGAGGGTGGCAAGGTGAGGGCTAGCAAGGTGAGGAGTGGCAAGGTGAGAAGTGGCAAGGTGAGGGTGGCAAGGTGAGGAGTGGCAATGTGAGGGTGGCAAGGTGAGGAGTGGCAAGGTGAGGGTAGCAAGGTGAGGGCTAGCAAGGTGAGGGGTGGCAAGGTGAGGGTGGCAAGGTGAAGAGTGGCAAGGATAGGGTGGCAAGGTGAGGGCTAGCAAGGTGAAGGGTGGCAAGGTGAGGAGTGGCAAGGTGAGGGTGGCAAGGTGAGGGCTAGCAAGGTGAGGGGTGGCAATGTGAGAAGTGGCAAGGTGAGGGCTAGCAAGGTGAGGGGTGGCAAGGTGAAAAGTGGCAAGGTGAGGGTGGCAAGGTGAGGGCTAGCAAGATGAGAGGTGCAAGGCGAGGAGTGGCAAGGTGAGGAATGGCAAGGTGAGGGTGGCAAGGTGAGGGCTAGCAAGGTGAGGGGTGGCAAGGTGAGGAGTGGCAAGGTGAGGGTGGCAAGGTGAGGGCTGGCAAGGTGAGGGATGGCAAGGTGACGGCTGGCAAGGTGAGGAGTGGCATAGGGAGGGCTGGCAAGCTGAGGGTTGGCAAGGTTAGGGCTGGGAAGGTGAGGGAGGGCAAGGTGAGGGATGGCAAAGTGAGGGGTGGCAAGGTGAGGAGTTGCAAGGTGAGGGTGGCAAGGCGTGCGGTGGTAAGGAGTAGGGTGGCAAGGTGAGGGGTGGCAAGGTGATTGTGGCAAGGTGAGGGGTGGCAAGGTGAGTGGTGGCAAGGTGTGGGGTTGCAAGGTGTGGGGTGGCAAGGTGAGGGTGGCAAGGTGAGGGTGGCAAGGTGATGGGTGGCAAGGAGTGAGGTGGCATTGTGAGGGTGGCAAGGTGTGGGGTGGCAAGGTGAGGGTGGCAAGGTGAGGGTAGCAAGGTGAGGGGTGGCAAGGTGAGGGTGGCAAGGTGAGGGGTGACAAGGTGAGGAGCGGCAAGGTGAGGGGTGGCAAGGTGTGGGGTGGCAAGGTGAGGAGTGGCAAGGTAAGGGTGGCAAGGTGAGGGCTAGCAAGGTGAGGGGTGGCAAGGTGAGGAGTGGCAAAGTGAGGGTGGGAATGTGAGGGCTAGCAAGGTGAGGGGTGGCAAGGTGAGGAGTGGCAAGGTGTGGAGTGGCAAGGTGAGGGTGGCAAGGTGACGGCTAGCAAGGTGAGGGGTGGCAAGGTGAGGAGTGGCAAGGTGAGGGTGGCAAGGTGAGGGCTGGCAAGGTGAGGGCTGGCAAGGTGAGGGCTGGCAAGGTGACGGCTGGCAAGGTGAGGAGAGGCAAGGTGAAGGATGGCAAGGTGAGGGATGGCAAGGTGAGGGATTGCAAGGTGAGGAGTGTCAAGGTGAGGGTGGCAAGGTGAGGGTGGCAAGGTGAGGGGTGGCAAGGTGAGGGGTGGCAAGATGAGGGGTAGAAAGGTGAGGGGTGGTAAGGTGAGGAGTGGCAAGGTGAGGGTGGCAAGGTGAGGAGTGGCAAGGTGAGGGTGGCAAGGTGTGGAGTGACAAGGTGAGAGTGGCAAGGTGAGGGTAGCAAGGTGAGGAGTGGCAAGGTGAGGGGTGGCAAGGTGAGGGGTGGCAAGGTGAGGGGTGGCAAGATGAGGGGTGGCAAGGTGTGGGGTGGCAAGGTGTGGGGTGGCAAGGAGTGGGGTGGCATTGTGAGGGTGGCAAGGTGTGGGGTGGCAGGTGAGGGTGCAAGGTGAGAGTAGCAAGGTGAGGGGTGGCAAGGTGAGGGTGGTAAGGTGAGGGGTGGGAAGGTGAGGGGTGGCTAGGTGAGGGGTGGCAAGGTGAGGGGTGGCAAAGTGTGGGGTGGCAAGGTGAGAAGTGGCAACGTGAGGAGTGGCAAGGTGAGAGGTGGCAAGGTGTGCGGTGGCAGGGTGAAGAGTGGCAAGGTGAGGAGTGGCAAGGTGAGGAGTGGCAAGGTGTAGGGTGGCAAGGTGAGGAGTGGCAAGGTGAGGGGTGGCAACGTGAAAGGTGGCAACGTGAGGGATGGCAAGGTGATGGCTGGCAAGATGTAGGGTGGCAAGGTGAGGAGTGGCAAGGTGAGGAGTGGCAAGGTGTAGGGTGGCACGGTGAGGAATTGCAAGGTGAGGGGTGGCAAGGTTAGGAGTGGCAAGGTGAGGAGTGGCAAGGTGAGGAGTGGCAAGGTGAGGAGTGGCAGGGTGAGGAGTGGCAAGGTGTAGGGTGGCACGGTGAGGAATTGCAAGGTGAGGGGTGGCAAGGTGAGGGGTGGCAAGGTTAGGAGTGGCAAGGTGAGGAGTGGCAAGGTGAGGAGTGGCAAGGTGAGGAGTGGCAAGGTGTAGGGTGGTACGGTGAGGAATTGCAAGGTGAGGGGTGGCAAGGTGAGGGGTGGCAAGGTTAGGAGTGGCAAGGTGAGGAGTGGCAAGGTGAGGAGTGGCAGGGTGAGGAGTGGCAAGGTGAGGGCTGGCAAGGTGTAGGGTGGGAAGGTGAGGAGTGGCAAGGTGAGGGGTGGCAAGGTGTGGGGTGGCAAGGTGACTGGTGGCAAGGTGTGTGGTAGCAAGGTGAGGGGTGGCAAGGTATGGGTTGGTAAGGTGTCGGCTCGCAGAGTGAGGGGTGGCAAGTTGAGGGGTGGCAAGGTATGGGGTGACAAGCTGATGGGTAGCTAGATATGGGGTGGCAAGGTGAGAGGTGGCAAGGTGAGGGGTGGCAAAGTGTGGGGTGGCAAGGTGACGGGTGGCAAGGTGAGGGGTGGCAAGGTGAGGGGTGGTGTTACGCGCCCCTACTTCACTCCATTATATACAAAAATAAAAGGCCTGGTTAAAATAAGTTCTGTAATAATATATCGCGAACCACTTTATTACTAGCTAGATAAAGCAGGTTCCACTATATATTATTATCGGGTACAGTATGAATCATCAACAGTACTCTCTTTGTATTATATTGTATTATATTATATCTTTCCCCATGATTATTATAATTATAATATTATATTATATTATTATTAGGTTAGGTATTACGAATGTGTAACCACTACTGTAGTGACCAATTGGTGGTTCTAGAATTGACGCCACGCGTCGCCTTCTGGCCGAGCTGAAGTCATACTATGGAGTGTAGATGAATGGTTCAGAGAACCGACATGTTGATAAATTAGACACATGTGCAACTCTTGGGTATCTTTATTGAGGAAACGTTTCGCCACACAGTGGCTTCATCAGTCCATACAAAGGAGAATCTTGAAGAACAGGAGGAGAATGAGGTAATCAGTCCCTCAACCTTGAGTCGATGTGGTCAGTCCATCAATCTTGAATAGAATACGGCATACGTGCTGAGAAGGAGCTTATAAACCGTTGGCAGGAGAGGTGAAGCAGTCATAGGTCGTGTAACATTTGTTCAATGTTGAAGTAGGTCGTGCCCAAGAATTAGGCAAGCGAAGAATTCCCAAGTATTAAGATCCCAAGAAGTTGCAGTGTCTGACAGGTTTGTAGATGAATGGTTCAGAGAACCGACATGTTGATAAATTAGACACATGTGCAACTCTTGGGTATCTTTATTGAGGAAACGTTTCGCCACACAGTGGCTTCATCAGTCTTAATACTTGGGAATTCTTCGCTTGCCTAATTCTTGGGCACGACCTACTTCAACATTGAACAAATGTTACACGACCTATGACTGCTGCACCTCTCCTGCCAACGGTTTATAAGCTCCTTCTCAGCACGTATGCTGTATTCTATTCAAGATTGATGGACTGACCACATCGACTCAAGGTTGAGGGACTGATTACCTCATTCTCCTCCTGTTCTTCAAGATTCTCCTTTGTATGGACTGATGAAGCCACTGTGTGGCGAAACGTTTCCTCAATAAAGATACCCAAGAGTTGCACATGTGTCTAATTTATCAACATGTCGGTTCTCTGAACCATTCATCTACAAACCTGTCAGACACTGCAACTTCTTGGGATCTTAATACTTGGGAATTCTTCGCTTGCCTAATTCTTGGGCACGACCTACTTCAACATTGAACAAATGTTACACGACCTATGACTGCTGCACCTCTCCTGCCAACGGTTTATAAGCTCCTTCTCAGCACGTATGCCGTATTCTATTCAAGATTGATGGACTGACCACATCGACTCAAGGTTGAGGGACTGATTACCTCATTCTCCTCCTGTTCTTCAAGATTCTCCTTTGTATGGACTGATGAAGCCACTGTGTGGCGAAACGTTTCCTCAATAAAGATACCCAAGAGTTGCACATGTGTCTAATTTATCATACTATGGAGTAGTTGAGTGAGTCAGTCAGCTCCTAGCTCTGACTCGGTACGGGTCTTCTGGCCGAGCTGAAGTCATACTATGGAGTAGTTGAGTGAGTCAGTCAGCTCCTAGCTCTGACTCGGTACGGGTCTTCAACACAAAGCTCCTAGCTTAAACTAAAACTTTATACCAAGTCATTGTCTTGCCTTTGCCATTAGTTTCCTGAAGTCTGGTAATTCATGTCCCTTATGAAAGATAACTATTTCGTTACCCTAGACCTTTCTAAAAGAGTTAAATGGTGAGATTAGTAGATTAGTAATTGAAATTATTGTATCATATTCTGTTAATGAGAATTTGAACGTAAGATTGGGTTCCTTGCTGTACAGTATTTCATTTATAATTGTTTGTGGTTATTTTAATTCACTAACCAAATACCAATGAAGCTAAACGATTGGTAATAAAATAAAACTAACAAAAAATGGAGTTATTTGTGCCCCTATTGTTACGGTGAAGATTAAGTCTTAACAAATGGGTTGTCTGTCCGGGAGCTACTTACCCTGAAGTACATATTTGTTTTGCATTAAAATTAAGCTCCCTTGCGAGAATTAAGAAAATGGATCCAGAAATTAAGTCATTATTAGATGAATTAACAGAGGCTACTCTTGACACTTTAAAATTACAGACGTGTTGGCAAATAGCTAGACAGTTAGATATACCTTATAATAGATACCATAGCGCAGAGACTCTTAGGTCCCTAATTAAGGGTAGATTATTTCCGAAATCCCAAGCAATGCCAGAATTAGATTTGGAAGCTGGTTTTATTTCTCAGTTCGAGGAAGTAGAAATCCCACGGACGGGAACTGCCTTAAATAATGAAGTTGAACCAGGGTTTACAAGGCCTTACTACTCAGTCCAGTCTCAAAGCTCTCCCCCGTTCATTTCCCCGGAGTATGTATCGGTGGTTGGAACGAACCCTCAGTCAAATGACGGGGATAATTTTAGGACTGGTGCTCGTCCCAAAATACTTCCGGAGAAGACGCCCGAATTCCCCTCGGTGTCATTACCTCTTGGGAATTTCACGTCCGAACAACTAGAAAGAATAGAACGCATATTACTATTACAAAACTCTCAAATCGAAGCTAGAAGACGTCTAAACGAGGAAGAATTTAGGCGTGAAAGGTTTCGTTTTGAAACAAAGCAGAAGGAAGTTCCGGAAGAAAGAGACGTGAAGAGCACTGTAACCGGGTTTGACTTACATAAAGCAGCTCTGATGGTACCTAAGTTTAACGAAACAGACTTAGATGAATTCTTTGAAATTTTTGAGAATCAGGCACGTTCAATGGGCTGGCCCAAAGACAAATGGGCCACATTACTGCACACGTCTCTATATGGAAAGGCGCAGTCTTGTGTCGCCTCCTTACCATATGAGTTTTATGTCCAGTACGACGTAGTAAAGAGAACTATTTTAGAAGCATATGACATGCTCCCTATTAGTTACCAAATAGCTTTTCGTTCCATGAAACGGCAAACAGGACAAACTTATTTAGATTTTGCCCGAGGGAAAGCAGTGGCGTTTGAACGTTGGTGTCGAGCTTCTCGGGTCACGACTTTAAAAGATCTATCACAATTAATGTTACTAGAAGATTTGTATGCAAATTTTCCAGAGGGATTTCGCCAGTATCTTGTTGGCCATCCGCAAACGACGTTGCTAGAGACTGCCGCGCTGGCAGACAACTTTGAGATTTCCCAGAGGTTGGTACAATCTGAAAGCAGCCAGGTTATCAAACCAGCAACGAGACCCGAACCTGCGAAGCCTTTCGGTAAGCGACGTACCCAACCCGTTCACTCCCGTGTAAAACACCAAATTCAATCGAGCTCATCCTATAGACCAGATAGGTCATGGGAAAAAATTAAATGTTCGTACTGTTCGAAGCTGGGACATTTCAAATCACAATGCTTTAAGCGTGATAGGGACCAGGGAAGGAGTCCATCCTATAGATTGCCCACACAAATAATATCCTCTACTACTCATCCAAGGAAGTCCGAGCCAAGAGTAGACGCTCTGTCCCAAGGAAAACTAACAGATCCTTCTAGTTGACTAAGCAGAATATGGGTATCATCGTCAAACTTGTCAAGGGCTATGAGTCCTTACTTTTCCAAAAGCAAAGTAGGAATTACCGATAGCCAGTTGTTGCAAGTAAATTCCTTTAGGGATACGGGGTCCTACTTAACATTATTAAGAGAAGGACTGTTATCATTCCCCGCCGGATCATATACGGGTTTCGACGCTCTGTTGGAAGCTTATGGTGGCTCCACTACGCGAGTACCCCTGTACAAGTTATATGTTGAAACTCCTATTTTTACAGGCTGGACGTCAATCGGAGTGTCTCCAACTAACTTCCCCATAAAAGACGTAGACCTATTGATTGGGAACGACTTAACGGAAGAAGGAATATGGAAAGAGCCCATAGTTATGGAAAATCCAACCGAGGAAAATTACGTCATCGAAGCCCGACGAACGGAACCTACCCTCTTTCCTCTGAGCGTAGTAATCCGGGCAATGACCAAACAGTCGCGTTCTCCGTTGGTATCGGAGGAAGTCATGGACGACGTCGACGTAGGAGTAGGAGACATATTCAACGAAAGCTCGAGTGTCGAGCCAACAATCCATCCAGAACCGATACCAGTTCCTAAGTCGGTGGTTTCCGAAATAGATTTATTCTCGAAGGAGGATCTAGTAAGAGAACTCCAAATAGACCCCTCCTTAAGTGACATCAGGAAGCTTGCTGTGTCGGGAGAAGAAGCCCTTAAAGGTGACAGCTCTTACTATTGGGAGAAGGACTTACTGAAAAAGAAACTAGGATCTCTTAAAAGTGATCATCTAGTGGTCTTGCCTACCCCGTTTAGAAATTTAGCATGTAAGTTTGCTCATGACAGTCCTCAAGGTGGACATCTGGGACAAAAGAAGACTTTTAGAAAAATTGCTAAGCACTTCACATGGCCAAAAATGAAGGAAGAAGTGGAACGGTATGTAAGAAGCTGTTCCGTGTGTCAACGAGTAGGCAAACCTGCACATAATCCACCTGCGCCGTTGAGCCCTATACAAGTAAGAGGCGAACCCTTTTCACGTCTGGTGATAGACTGTGTCGGCCCGCTACCCAAGACTCGGCAGGGCAACCAGTTCCTTTTCACTATCATGGACACCGTCACCAGGTACCCGGAAGCAGTTCCTCTCAGGAGGATTAATGCTCGCCTAATAGTGAGAGCACTGATTAAGTTCATCTCTCACTTCGGATTTCCAAGAGAAGTTCAATCGGATCAAGGGTCGAATTTTACTTCAAATTTTTTCCGTGAAGCCTTGGCTCAGTTAGGGGTCAAGACGGTTTACGCGACGGCCTATCGACCCCAATCAGAAGGCGTGGTGGAAAGGTTCCATCAAACTTTGAAGATTATGATGAGGTCCTATTGTTTACAGTATTCCAAAGATTGGGATGAAGGTATTCCACTACTCTTGTTTGCCCTAAGAGAAAGCGAACAAGACAACTCGAAGTTTTTGCCATTTGAGTTAATATATGGGCATCAAATTAGAGGACCAGTACAGGTTCTCAAAGAAGCTTGGACCGGGGAAGAAACGCCGACTTTTAGGAGCTCTCCTACCTTAATGAAAGAACGCCTGAGCCTAGCTAGAGAATTGGCCGCCGAAAACTTACGACAAGCACAGAGTAAGATGAAGGAGGAATACGATCGTCGAACTAAACTTCGTTTATTTGAACCAAAAGATCAAGTTCTGATTCAACGATTTCATCAGGGACATGCTCTACAGCCCAAATTTGAAGGTCCTTTAGAAATCGTGAAGCGCCTAAGTGACGTGAACTACTTGGTAAGGACGCCGAAGAAGAGGAACTCACAACGGACGGACGTATCACGTTAACCAACTTAAACCCTATTCAGGAATCGTTTCACCAGTTTCTACTATAACTCCTCTGAACCAAGAACGGGTTCCAGTAAGTTCGGATGAAATGATAGGAATACCAGTTCTTCTGAACAATTCGACAGCCTTAAAGAATTTAAATTCTCTACTGATAAATCTGGAAGTGGACAAAGGACACGAAATAAAATCCCTGATTAAGGCAAATCTCCACCTATTCAACGACGTCCCAAAACCGTGTACGTTGGGTGTGCACGATGTTACTCTCAGAGAACCTACTCCAATCAAGCAATCTCCCTACAGAGTAAGTCCCAAGAAACAAGGTGAGCTAGAGGCAGAGGTGAACTTCTTACTCTCACACGGGTTGATAAAACCAAGTAACAGTCCTTGGGCATCCCCGTGCATTCTAGTCCCCAAACCAGATGGGACCTCCCGTATGTGCACGGATTTTAGAAAAGTCAATGCTGTAACAGTACCTGATGGGTTTCCAATACCCAGAATTGACGACTTAATAGACAAGGTCTCCAGAGCTAAGTATATCAGTAAATTGGACTTGTTAAGAGGGTATTACCAAGTCCCGTTGTCACCAAGAGCTCAAGAGATATCGGCTTTTACGATACCTGGTGGCCTATACAAGTATTGCGTTATGCCCTTCGGCTTCTGTAACGCGGCCTCTACGTTCCAGCGTATTATGAACATACTTACGGGCGGATTGGACGGAGTAGAAGCTTACTTAGACGACTTAGTCGTATACAGCAACAGTTGGCCCCAACACCTTAGACAGCTTAAAGCCTTGTTTGACGCCTTAATAATTTTACATAATTTTACATAATTTTACAGTGAATTTGTCCAAGTGTGAATTTGGCCAGACGAAAATTAAATACTTAGGATTTCGGATTGGACAAGGTGAAGTCGCTCCTTTGAACGCCAAAGTAAAGGCCCTCTTAGAATTTCCTACCCCTAAGGATAGGAAAAGCGTATCAAGATTTTTAGGAGTTGCCGGTTACTACCGTCGGTTCTGTCCGAATTTTGCACAGGTAGCTTTTCCCCTAACTGAATTAACAAGTCCAAAAACAAAGTTTTCATGGACCCAGGACTGTGAAATTGCTTTCCTATCCTCTTCCCCAGTATTGCTAAGTCCTGATTTTAATAAACCATTCCACTTACAAACAGATGCCAGTGCGTATGCTTTGGGAGCCGCATTGTTACAGAAGGCTCCAAATTCTGACCTATTACAACCTGTTTCTTATTTTTCTTCTAAGTTAAAGAAACACCAAATTAATTATTCAACTATAGAAAAAGAAGCCTTAGCTCTCGTTGTATGCCTAGAGAATTTTGATGTATATTTAGGATCTTCTACCCATCAGATATCGGTGTACTCCGATCATAATCCTTTGACCTTCATAAATACTATGAAATCGAAGAATGCGAGAATACTTCGTTGGGCTTTGAGAATTCAACCCTTCTCTATCTCTATTTCCCATATAAAAGGAAAACATAATCTCATTGCTGATGCCCTCTCTAGGCCTTGAAATTTTTATTAATATACCTTTATTTTAACAGTATGAGTCGGTACTTTTATGACCATCTATGTTGTGGAGAAAGCTGGAGATGATGTAGGACTGCTGTCTATGTTACAACCTCTGCTACTATGACAGATGCTACCCACCACAGAGAGTACAAGTCAATGGCGACCGTCAGTCGCGAGGGGGGAGGTGTTACGCGCCCCTACTTCACTCCATTATATACAAAAATAAAAGGCCTGGTTAAAATAAGTTCTGTAATAATATATCGCGAACCACTTTATTACTAGCTAGATAAAGCAGGTTCGACTATATATTATTATCGGGTACAGTATGAATCATCAAAAGTACTCTCTTTGTATTATATTGTATTATATTATATCTTTCCCCATGATTATTATAATTATAATATTATATTATATTATTATTAGGTTAGGTATTACGAATGTGTAACCACTACTGTAGTGACCAATTGGTGGTTCTAGAATTGACGCCACGCGTCGCCTTCTGGCCGAGCTGAAGTCATACTATGGAGTAGTTGAGTGAGGGAGTCAGCTCCTAGCTCTGACTCGGTACGGGTCTTCAACACAAAGCTCCTAGCTTAAACTAAAACTTTATACCAAGTCTATTGTCTTGCCTTTGCCATTAGTTTCCTGAAGTCTGGTAATTCATGTCACTAATGAAAGATAACTATTTCGTTACCCTAGACCTTTCTAAAAGAGTTAAATGGTGAGATTAGTAATTGAAAGTATCATACTCTGTTAATGAGAATTTGAACGTAAGATTGGGTTCCTTGCTGTATAATATTTCATTTATAATTGCTTGTGGTTATTTTAATTCACTAACCAAATACCAATGAAGCTAAATGATTGTTAATAATATAAAACTAACAAAAAATGGAGTTATTTGTGCCCCTATTGTTACGGTGAAGATTAAGTCGTAACAGGTGGCAAGGTGAGGGGTGGCAAGGTGAGGGGTGGCAAGGTGAGGGGTGGCAAGGTGAGGGGTGGCAAGGTGAGGGGTGGCAAGGTGAGGGGTGGCAAGGTGAGGGGTGGCAAGGTGAGGGGTGTCAAGGTGAGGGGTGGCAAGGTGAAGGGAGGCAAGGTGTGGGGTGGCAAGGTGAGGGGTGGCAAGGTGAGGGGTGGCAAGGTGAGGGGTGGCAAGGTGAGGGGTGGCAAGGTGAGGGGTGGCATGGTGAAGGGAGGCAAGGTGTGGGGTGGCAAGGTGAGGGGTGGCAAGGTGAGGGGTGGCAAGGTGAGGGGTGGCAAGGTGTAGGGTGGCAAGGTGAGGGGTGGCAAGGTGACGGATGGCAAGGTGTGGGGTGGTAAGCTGAGGGGTGGCAAGGTGTGGGGTGGCAATCTGAGGGGTTGCAAGGTGAGGGGTGGCAAGGTAAGGGGCGGCAAGGTGTGGGGTGGCAAGGTGAGGGGTGGCAAGGTGAGGGGTGGCAAGGTGAGGGGTGGCAAGGTGAGGGGTGGCAAGGTGAGGTTTGGCAAGGCGAGGTTTGGCAAGGTGAGGGGTGGCAAGGTGAGGGGTGGCAAGGTGAGGGGTGGCAAGGTGAGTGGTGGCAAGGTGAGGGGTGGCAAGGTGAGGGGTGGCAAGGTGAGGGGTGGCAAGGTGAGTGGTGGCAAGGTGAGAGGTGGCAAGGTGAGGGGTGGCAAGGTGAGGGGTGGCAAGGTGAGGGGTGGCAAGGTGAGGGGTGCCAAAGTGAGTGGTGGCAAGGTGAGGGGTGGCAAGGTGAGGGGTGGCAAGGTGAGGGGAGGCAAGGTGTGAGGTGACAAGGTGAGGGGTGGCAAAGTGAGGTGTGGCAAGGTGAGGGGTGGCAAGGTGTGGGGTGGCAAGGTGAGGGGTGGCAAGGTGACGGTTGGCAAGGTGTGGGGTGGTAAGCTGAGGGGTGGCAAGGTGTGGGGTGGCAAGGCGAGGGGTTGCAAGGTGAGGGGTGGCAAGGTAAGGGGCGGCAAGGTGTGGAGTGGAAAGGTGATGGGCGGCAAGGTGACTGGTGGCAAGGTGAAGGGTGGCAAGGTGAGGGGTGGCAAGGTGATGGGTGGCAGGGTGAGGGGTGGCAAGGTGATGGGTGGCAAGGTGAGGGGTGGCAAGGTGAGGGGTGGCATGGTGATGGGTGGCAGGGTGAGGGGTGGCAAGGTGAAGGGTGGCAAGGTGAGGGGTGGCAAGGTGATGGGTGGCAGGGTGAATGGTGGCAAGGTGAGGGGTGGCAAGGTGAGGGGTGGCAAGGTGAGGGGTGGCAGGGTGATGGGTGGCAAGGTGATGGGTGGCAAGGTGAGTGGTGGCAAGGTGAGGGGTGGCAAGGTGAGGGGTGGCAAGGTGAGGGGTGGCAAGGTGAGGGGTGGCAAGGTGAGTGGTGGCAAGGTGAGGGGTGGCAAGGTGAGGGGTGGCAAGGTGAGTAGTGGCAAGGTGAGTGGTGGCAAGGAAGGGGTGGCAAGGTGAGGGGTGGCAAGGTGAGTGGTGGCAAGGTGAGGGGTGGCAAGGTGAGCGGTGGCAAGGTGAGGGGTGGCAAGGTGAGGGGTGGCAAGGTGAGTGGTGGCAAGGTGAGGGGTGGCAAGGTGAGGGGTGGCAAGGTGAGTGTTGGCAAGGTGAGTGTTGGCAAGGTGAGTGTTGGCAAGGTGAGGGGTGGTAAGGTGTCACAGTACTTTCTAAGGTTGTGTGTTTCACAGTACTTTCTGAGGTTGTTTCACAGTACTTTTTCAAGGTTGTGTTGTGTTTCACAGTACTTTCTAAGGTTGTGTTGTGTTTCACAGTACTTTCTAAAGTTGTGTTGTGTTTCACAGTACTTTCTAAGGTTGTGTTTCACAGTACTTTCTAAAGTTGTGTTGTGTTTCACAGTACTTTCTAAAGTTGTGTTGTGCTTCACAGTACTTTCTAAGGTTGTGTTGTGTTTCACAGTACTTTCTAAAGTTGTGTTGTGTATCACAGTACTTTCTAAAGTTCTCTCTCGAGGCAAAATGGATTCATGTTCCTAGATTACTAAGTCTGAATCACTTAAAGAAGTTTTTCTCTTGCCGTGATTCTTCTCTCGTGTTCTTCGCGAAGTTGTTTGAGAATCTCAACTTTTGGGAGGGATGGTGGAGAGACTGTAGGGATGGTGGTGAGGCTGTAGGGATGGTGGAGAG
The DNA here is from genome assembly GCF_038502225.1 of Cherax quadricarinatus. NCBI lineage: Eukaryota > Metazoa > Arthropoda > Malacostraca > Decapoda > Parastacidae > Cherax > Cherax quadricarinatus. Next base: position 19,731,426 of record NC_091322.1, read on the forward strand.
GCTGTATGGATGGTGTTGAGGCTGTAGGGACGGTGGTGAGGCTGTAGGGATGGTGGTGAGGTTGTAGGGATGGTGGTGAGGCTGTAGGGATGGTGGTGAGGCTGTATGTATGGTGGTGAGGTTGTAGGGATGGTGGAGAGACTGTAGGGATGGTGGTGAGGCTGTAGGGATGGTGGTGAGGTTGTAGGGATGGTGGTGAGGCTGTAGGGATGGTGGTGAGGCTGTAGGGATGGAGGTGAGGCTGTAGGGATGGTGGAGAGGCTGTAGGGATGGTGGAGAGGCTGTATGGATGGTGGTGAGGCTGTAGGGATGGTGGTGAGGCTGTAGGGATGGTGGAGAGGCTGTAGGGATGGTGGTGAGGCTGTAGGGATGGTGGAGAGGCTGTAGGGGTGGTGGTGAGGCTGTAGGGATGGTGGAGAGGCTGTAGGGATGGTGGTGAGGCTGTAGGGATGGTGGAGACGCTGTATGGATGGTGAGGCTGTATGGATGGTGGTGAGGCTGTATGGATGGTGGTGAGGCTGTATGGATGGTGGTGAGGCTGTAGGGATGGTGGAGAGGCTGTAGGGATGGTGGTGAGGCTGTAGGGATGGTGGAGAGGCTGTAGGGATGGTGGTGAGGCTGTAGGGATGGTGGAGAAGCTGTATGGATGGTGGTGAGGCTGTAGGGATGGTGGTGAGGCTGTAGGGATGGTGGAGAGGCTGTAGGGATGGTGGAGAGGCTGTACGGATGGTGGTGAGGCTGTATGGATGGTGGTGAGGCTGTAGGGATGGTGGAGAGGCTGTAGGGATGGTGGTGAGGCTGTAGGGATGGTGGAGAGGCTGTAGGGATGGTTGAGAGGCTGTAGGGATGGTGGAGAGGCTGTAGGGATGGTGGAGAGGCTGTATGGATGGTGGTGAGGCTGTAGGGATGGTGGTGAGGCTGTAGGGATGGTGGTGAGGCTGTAGGGATGGTGGAGAGGCTGTAGGGACGGTGGTGAGGCTGTAGGGATGGTGGAGAGGTTGTAGGGATGGTGGAGAGGCTGTAGGGATGGTGGAGAGGCTGTAGGGATGGTGGAGAGGCTGTAGGGATAGTGGTGAGGCTGTAGGGATGGTGGAGAGGCTGTAGGGATAGTGGTGAGGCTGTAGGGATGGTGGAGAGGCTGTAGGGACGGTGGTGAGGCTGTAGGGATGGTGGAGAGGCTGTAGGGATGGTGGAGAGGCTGTAGGGATGGTGGAGAGGCTGTAGGGATGGTGGTGAGGCTGTAGGGATGGTGGAGAGGCTGTAGGGATGGTGGTGAGGCTGTAGGGATGGTGGTGAGGCTGTAGGGATGGTGGTGAGGCTGTAGGGACGGTGGAGAGGCTGTAGGGATGGTGGAGAGGCTGTAGGGATAGTGGTGAGGCTGTACTGATGGTGGAGAGGCTGTAGGGATGGCGGAGAGGCTGTAGGGATGGTGGTGAGGCTGTAGAGATGGTGGTGAGGCTGTAGGGTGCGTGTGTGTGTGTGTGTGCGTGTGCGTGTGCGTGTGTGTGTGTGTGTGTGTGTGTGTGTGTGTGTGTGTGTGTGTGTGTGTGTGTGTGTTTGTGTGTCGGCTCACCTAGTTGTACTCACCTAGTTGAGGTTGCAGGGGTCGGGTCCTAGCTCCTGGCCCCGCCTCTTCACTGCTCGCTACTAGGTCACTCTCCCTGAACCGTGAGCCTTATCATACCTCTTCTTAAAGCTATGTATGGATCCTGCCTCCACTACATCGCTTCCCAAACTATTCCACTTCCTGACTACTCTGTGGCTAAAGAAATACTTCCTAACATCCCTGTGATTCATCTGTGTCTTCAACTTCCAACTGTGTCCCCTTGTTGCTGTGTCCCATCTCTGGAACATCCTGTCTTTGTCCACCTTGTCAATTCCTCTCAGTATTTTGTATGTCGTTATCATGTCCCCCCTATCTCTCCTGTCCTCCAGTGTCGTCAGGTCGATTTCCCTTAAATACCTTTTAGCTCTGGGACTAGTCTTGTTGCAAACCTTTGCACTTTCTCTAGTTTCTTTACGTGCTTGGCTAGGTGTGGGTTCCAAACTGGTGCCGCATACTCCAATATGGGCCTAACGTACACGGTGTACAGGGTCCTGAACGATTCCTTATTAAGATGTCGGAATGCTGTTCTGAGGTTTGCTAGGCGCCCATATGCTGCAGCAGTTATTTGGTTGATGTGCGCTTCAGGAGATGTGCCTGGTGTTATACTCACCCCAAGATCTTTTTCCTCGAGTGAGGTTTGCAGTGTGTGTGTGTGTGTGCGTGTACTCACCTAGTTGCGGTTGCAGGGGTCGAGTCATAGCTCCTGGCTCCGCCTCTTCACTGGTCGCTACTGAGTCACTTTACCTGAACCATGAGCTTTATCATACCTCTGCTTAAAGCTATGAATGTGTGTGTGTGTGTGTGTGTGTGTGTGTGTGTGTGTGTGTGTGTGTGTGTGTGTGTGTGTGTGTGTGTGTGTGTGCGAAACATTCATCAAACAAAATCTTTGACAAAAAAACATTATTAACGACGTAACACAACACAACAGATGAAGGTGTTAAAAGAGCGTGTTGACATCATGACCTGACCTAACATCTTCCCCTCCTCCTCCACCTCCTCCTCCTCCTGCCTACCCCCTCCCCTCTCCCTCCCCTTCCCCCTCCCCTCTCCCTCCCCTTCCCCTCTCACCAATCTGTCAAGTATGGCGACAACAACTGCAATACACCTAGGCGGGTATGAGTGAGAACTCAGTGTCAACAACACGAGGTAAACAACACCCCACACCTGACGTCAACACTAGCCAGACAGAAAACAAAATATGAGTCAGCAAACAACACACAATAAAACAGAGGAGAAAAGGTATTGCCAGAAGGAGCGAGTGATCTTGTAATATTACCAGAACCTGATGACCAAGTAAACTAACCAAACACGGACTACCTTGGGCAGTATTACCATAACCTGTCGAGATGACCTAAGTTTACCAGAAGAATTAGAATATTGTTATTCATCATTTAAAACGCTAAACCCGTGTGGGTCATTCAACGCAAGTAATGGTGGAGACTCCAACAAGCACACACACACACACACATACACACACACACACACACGAGATCAATTATGAAATATCAGCAAATGAAGAAACTATTACTCATAAAATTATCATAACAAAAAAATAATATTAATATTACCAAAGGGAAGAGATAATCTTAATATAACCGTAAGAATCAATTTTACCCTAAGTAATATATAATATTGTTGATATTACCATAAGAAAAGGGTAAGGGCATAGGAAGAGAGAACTGTACTGTGGGAAGAGCAAGGAAGAGTGAAAATGCGGAGGAAAGAACAGAAATGGTCAGAGAAGAGTGGAAATGGGCAGGGAGAAATCTGAATATGCATGGAAGGACGGAAATGGGCAGGGAAGGGTGGTAAGTTGAATATGTGTATAAGGGGGATGAGTGAGGGCACTGTTAAACATTAGATAATAGTAAGAGGTGGTAGGTGTACTGTACCTTCCTAGTTCGTCAGTTACTGATCCTTCATTGAAGTCACTGAGCTCAGTGCCACAGTGCCACAGTGCTACAGTGCCACAGTGCTACAGTGCCACAGTGCCACAGTGCTACAGTGCCACAGTGCTACACTCTTGACTTTAGGAACTGGAATGATATGTAAAACGTTGAGTAAATGAAAAATGTACTGGATACCTTCATCAGTTACAACGTTAAGCCCTCACAGTGGCCTTATCAAGTCAGTTACTCATGGATAAAGCCTCTGTGTTGGCTAATAAAGCCTCTGTGTTGGCTAATAAAGCCTCTGTGTTGGCTAATAAAGCCTCTGTGTTGGCTAATAAAGCCTCTGTGTTGGCTAATAAAGCCTCTGTGTTGGCTAATAAAGCCCCTGTGTTGGCTAATAAAACCCCTGTGTTGGCTAATAAAGCCCCTGTGTTGGCTAATAAAGCCCCTGTGTTGGCTAATAAAGCCCCTGTGTTGGCTAATAAAGCCCCTGTGTTGGCTAATAAAGCCCCTGTGTTGGCTAATAAAGCCCCTGTGTTGGCTAATAAAGCCCCTGTGTTGGCTAATAAAGCCCCTGTGTTGGCTAATAAAGCCCCTGTGTTGGCTAATAAAGCCCCTGTGTTGGCAAAACGTTGCCAATAGACTGACGTCTATTGGAGCGTCAATGGAAATGGACCTATTTTCTCTTTCTTTGTATAAAACATAACTGCCTCTCCTACGGGCTTAGTGCTTTCCTTCAGCATAACAGCAGTAATAATTATGTTAAATTCCCCCCCCCCCACCAAAAAAAAAAAAAAAAAAAAATCCTTCTGCAGTTTCATTCATTAGTGTTCAGTGATGAGTGTGGTAAGTCACTCAACACATTAAAACATCAAGATAACAAACATCTCTCTCTCTCTCTCTCTCTCTCTCTCTCTCTCTCTCTCTCTCTCTCTCTCTCTCTCTCTCTCTCTCTCTCTCTCTCTCTCTCTCTCTCTCTCTCCCTCACCTCCCGCCTTTGATACAACACTCAACTAATCACAGCGTCAACACGCTTTCCCTCTCCAACACAGCCCAACGAGCCTCTCTCCCTGCCAACAGTCAAACAGTCAATAAGACACGACACTCTAGTAATCACAGCGCCAACAGGGCACTCTCTCCTCCCTAACATTCGCACCATCAACAACTATACCACCATCGCCAACAGAGACACATAAATCACAGACTAGCCCTGGGTATGAAGGCACGATATTGCACAGCAAGCTTTTATTGAGACAACAATTCGCTGTGTGTAATGCTTTAAGCTGTGACTTGATAAAGCTTCTGCACAATGTGTCGTCTTGCCCATACCTGTCAGCATTATTCCTCGACATCCAACAGATTAATCCTCCTACATTAGTGACTCAAACGTGTGACCCTCGGACTACACCTTCAAGGCTGCCGTCAATTTTCGTGACCGACAATTCCACAATTCATGCTGAAGGACGAACTCTATTTGGCAGTGTTGGTTCAGTGTATCTATATTTTCTAGCAATATGTTGTAGGCATGTGATAGCGATCAGAGAGAGAGAGAGAGAGAGAGAGAGAGAGAGAGAACCGAAGGTAAATACAGGTCTGCCGTTGTCAACACATGTTCATGTTGCACACGATGGTGATACAGGAGGGAGGGGGGGACACGGAAGAGGATGAGAGGAGCAGCGAGTGGTCTAGTAGGTGGAGAAAGAACACTGGAGGGGATGGGCTGGCTGGGGAAATGGGGAAAATGGTGGCTGTGTTTTGTTAGTCACGATACAGGAATGTCTCCTGACACCGATCATTATGACTCACGAAATCGTAATGACATTATCAAACGATGACCCGCTAACTGGATCTTCCGTTGTTTACCACAGTAAGGTTTACACCCCATTTCAAAATATAAATGATTACTACATAGTAGTGCTTTTTAAGATGTTTTTAACATAGTAACACCACTCAGTGACAATACAGACTACAGACAACCTGCAGTAATCCCCAGGTGGTCAGAGCGATGCAATAGGAGATTGGAGTGGTCGTACTGGACTCAGCCACCTGATCATTCCTGTCTACACGACCTCTAAAGCACTCACACACTACACTGGTGGGCAGCCAAGTTACGGCAGGGTGATCACTTTAAGCTAGCCGCATATCTGTGTATAAGGAGAATAGGATAGCATGAGGTGTACGTGTCACCTAGCTGTGCTTGCAGGTGTCAATTCACAGTTCCTGGCCCTCGGTTCTTAAATACTAAACGACTGGTTTTGATGATTCCTGTCCTCCAAAGCCACAACATATATATATAGCTGTAAGACAGCTAAAAGACTAAAATTTTAAATCCAGCTCATGCCTGCCCACGAATAAGGGAATTAAAACTGTTTACCAGAAACACGTTTGCTCTCACATTCATTATACACCCCACTTTGGGATGCCCAGAAATTCATTCTCCGATTTCTGGCAGAAGTCTGCGCAAGGCGACTCCTCTCTGGCCTCGACACGACCTCATTCGATCTGTCGTTTCAACAGAACTTTAAATACGTCAGAAATGCCATCGACATTACGATGAATATTATGCCGTGAAGGTTCCTCAACTGATCCAACATCGTGGATAGTCATAAGACAGTTATTATTTCAGAAAACTGTTAAGTACATGCAACTTTACTCTGGCTGCATCGCAGTCAAGGACATCCCTCCATCGGCAATATTTATTCTTCAACTGACTAACATTCACAGGTTCTCACAGCACAGATATTCGACAATCTACAGATTCTACAAAACACAGTAAAGTTGGCTGGCTACAGACACCTCCAGCTGAACACATCGCCAAAGAAAGGTGACAAAGAAACAGACGCACACGAAAGGCAAAGAGAAAGTTACTTATAAATATTCGTTACCGTATTTATTAAGGTTTCGTGAACTTTGGTCAAGTGGTATGAGTTCTTTGTATAGTGTTCCCCGTACGTTGTTTACTGTGGTGTTCCCGGTACGTTGTTTACTGTGGTGTTCCCGGTACATTGTTTACTGTGGTGTTCCCGGTACACTGTTTACTGTGGTGTTCCCGGTACGTTGTTTACTGTGGTGTTCCCGGTACATTGTTTACTGGGGTGTTCCCAGTACACTGTTTACTGTGGTGTTCCCGGTACGCTGTTTACTGTGGTGTTCCCGGTACACTGTTTACTGTGTTCCCGGTACGCTGTTTACTGTGGTGTTCCCGGTACGCTGTTTACTGTGGTGTTCCCGGTACGTTGTTTACTGTGGTGTTCCCGGTACACTGTTTACTGTGGTGTTCCCAGTACACTGTTTACTGTGGTTTTCCCGGTACACTGTTTACTGTGGTGTTCCCGGTACACTGTTTACTGTGGTGTTCCCGGTACGTTGTTTACTGTGGTGTTCCCGGTACGTTGTTTACTGTGGTGTTCCCGGTACATTGTTTACTGTGGTGTTCCCGGTGCACTGTTTACTGTGGTGTTCCCGGTACACTGTTTACTGTGGTGTTCCCGGTACGTTGTTTACTGTGGTGTTTCCGGTACGTTGTTTACTGTGGTGTTCCCGGTACGTTGTTTACTGTGGTGTTCCCGGTACGCTGTTTACTGTGGTGCTCCCGGTACACTGTTTACTGTGGTGTTCCCAGTAAACTGTTTACTGCGGTGTTCCCGGTACGCTGTTTACTGTGGTGTTCCCGGTACGTTGTATGCTGTGGTGTTCCCGGTACACTGTTTACTGTGGTGTTCCCAGTACATTGTTTACTGTGGTGTTCCCGGTACGTTGTTTACCGTGGTGTTCCCGGTACGCTGTTTACTGTGGTGTTCCCGGTACACTGTTTACTGTGGTGTTCCCGGTACGCTGTTTACTGTGGTGCTGCCGGTACACTGTTTACTGTGGTGTTCCCGGTACGCTGTTTACTGTGGTGTTCCCGGTACGCTGTTTACTGTGGTGTTCCCGGCACACTGTTTACTGTGGTGTTTCCTGTACGCTGTTTACTGTGGTGTTCCCAGTACACTGTTTACTGTGGTGTTTCCGGTACACTGCTTACTGTGGGGTTCCCAGTACACTGTTTACTGTGGTATTCCCGGTACACTGTTTAATGTGGTGTTCCCGGTACACTGTTTACTGCGGTGTTCCCGGTACACTGTTTACTGTGGTGTCCCCGGTACGCTGTTTACTGTGATGTTTCGGGTACGCTATTTACTGTGGTGTTCCTGGTACACCGTTTACTGTGGTGTTCCCGGTACGCTGTTTACTGTGGTATTCCCGGTACACTGTTTACTGTGGTGTTCAAGGTACACTGTTTACTGTGGTGTCCCCGGTACGCTGTTTACTGTGATGTTTCGGGTACGCTGTTTACTGTGGTGTTCCTGGTACACCGTTTACTGTGGTGTTCCCGGTACGCTGTTTACTGTGGTGTTCCCGGTACACTGTTTACTGTGGTGTTCTCATTACACTGTTTACCGTGGTGTTCCCAGTACACTGTTTACTGTGGTGTTCCCGGTACACTATTTACTGTGGTGTTCTCATTACACTGTTTACCGTGGTGTTCCCAGTACACTGTTTACTGTGGTGTTCCCGGTGCACTGTTTACTGTGGTGTTCCGGTATGCTGCTTACTGTGGTGTTCCCGGTACACTGTTTACTGTGTTCCCGGTTCACTGTTTACTGTGGTGTTCCGGTATGCTGCTTACTGTGGTGTTCGCGGTACACTGTTTACCGTGGTGTTCCCAGTACACTGTTTACTGTGGTGTTCCGGTGCACTGTTTACTGTGGTGTTCCGGGTACACTGTTTGCTGTGGTGTTCCCGGTACGCTGTTTACTGTGTTCCCGGTTCACTGTTTACTGTGGTGTTCCGGTACGCTGTTTACTGTGGTTTTCGCAGCACACTGTTTACTGTTGTGTTCCCGGTACACTGTTTACTGTGGTGTTCCCGGTACATTTTTTACTGTGGTGTTCCCGGTACACTATTTACCGTGGTGTTCCCAGTACACTGTTTACTGTGGTGCTCCCTGTACACTGTTTACTGTGGTATTCTCTGTACACTGTTTACTGTGGTGTTCCCAGTACACAGTTTACTGTCGTGTTCCCGGTACGCTGTTTACTGTGGCGTTCCCGGTACGTTGTTTACCGTGGTGTTCCCAGTACACTGTTTACTGTGGTGTTCCCAGTACACTGCTTACTGTGGTGTTCCCGGTACACTGTTTACTGTGGTGTTCCCGGTACACTTTTTACTGTGGTGTTCCCGGTACACTGTTTACTGTGGTGTTCCCGGTACACTGTTTACTGTGGTGTTCCCAGTACACTGCTTACTGTGGTGTTCCCGGTACACTGTTTACTGTGGTGTTCCCGGTACACTTTTTACTGTGGTGTTCCCGGTACACTGTTTACTGTGGTGTTCCCGGTACACTGTTTACTGTGGTGTTCCCGGTACACTTTTTACTGTGGTGTTCCCGGTACACTGTTTACCGTGGTGTTCCCCGTACACTGTTTACTATGTTCTCGGTACACTGTTTGCTGTGTTGTTCCCGGTACACTGTTTACTGTGGAATTCTGGGTGTACTGTTTACTGTGGTGTTCCCGGACACTTTACTGTGGTGTTACTAGTACACTGTTTACTGTGGTGTTCCCGGTACGCTATTTACTGTGGTGTTCCCGGTACGCTGTTTACTGTGGTGTTCCCGGTACACTGTTTACTGCCGTGTTCCCAGTACACTGTTTACCGTGGTGTTCCCAGTACACTGTTTACTGTGGTGTTCCCGGTACATTGTTTACTGCCGTGTTCCCAGTACACTGTTTACTGTGGTGTTGCCGGTACACTGTTTACTGTGGAGTTCCGGGTGTACTATTTACTGTGGTGTTCCGGTACACTGTTTACCGTGGTGTTTCCAGTACACTGTTTACCGTGGTGTTCCTAGTACACTGTTTACTGTGGTGTTCCCGGTACACTGTTTACCGTGGTGTACCCGGTACATTGTTTACTGTGGTGTTCCCCGTACACTGTTTGTGTTCTCGGTACACTGTTTACTGTGGTGTTTCCGGTACACTGTTTAGTGTTCCCGGTTCACTGTTTTCTGTGCAGTTCCCGATACGCTGTTTACTGTGGTGTTGACGGTACACTCTTTACTGTGGAGTCCCGGGTGTACTATTTACTGTGGTGTTCCCGGTACACTGTTTAGTGTTCCCGGTCCACTGTTTACTGTGGTGTTCCCGGTACACTGTTTACTGTGGCGCTCTTCGTTCAGTTAACCGTTGTGTTCCCCGTACACTGTTTACCGTGGTGTTTCGGGTACGCTGTTTACTGTGGTGTTCCCGGTACACTGTTTACTGTAGTGTTCCCCGTACACTGCTTACTGTGGTGTTTCGGGTACGCTGTTTACTGTGGTGTTTCCGGTACACTGTTTACCGTGGTGTTTCCGGTGCACTGTTTACTGTGATGTTACCGGTACATTGTTTACTGTGGTATTCCCGGTACACTGTTTGTAGTGCTCCCGGTACACTGTTTACTGTGGTGTTCCCGGTACACTGTTTGATATAGTGTTCCCGGTACACTTTGCCGTGGTATTCCCGGTACACTGTTTACTGTGGTGTTCCCGATACACTGTTTACTGTGGTGTTCCCGGTACACTGTTTACTGTGGTGTTCCCGGCACACTGTTTACTGTGGTGTTCCCGATACACTGTTTACTGTGGTGTTCCCGATACACTGTTTACTGTGGTATTCCCGGTACACTGTTTACTGTGGTGTTCCCGGTACACTGTTTACTGTGGTGTTCCCGATACACTGTTTACTGTGGTGTTCCCGGTACAGTTTACTGTGGTGTTCCCGATACACTGTTTACTGTGGTATTCCCGGTACGCTGTTTACTGTGGTGTTCCCGGTACACTGTTTACTGTGGTGTTCCCGATACACTGTTTACTGTGGTGTTCCCGGTACACTGTTTACTGTGGTGTTCCCGGTACAGTTTACTGTGGTGTTCCCGGTACACTGTTTACTGTGGTGTTCCCGGTACAGTTTACTGTGGTGTTCCCGATACACTGTTTACTGTGGTGTTCCCGGTACAGTTTACTGTGGTGTTCCCGATACACTGTTTACTGTGGTATTCCCGGTACGCTGTTTACTGTGGTGTTCCCGGTACACTGTTTACTGTGGTGTTCCCGATACACTGTTTACTGTGGTGTTCTCGGTACACTGTTTACTGTGGTGTTCCCGGTACAGTTTACTGTGGTGTTCCCGGTACACTGTTTACTGTGGTGTTCCCGGTACAGTTTACTGTGGTGTTCCCGATACACTGTTTACTGTGGTGTTCCCGGTACAGCTTACTGTGGTGTTCCCGATACACTGTTTACTGTGGTATTCCCGGTACGCTGTTTACTGTGGTGTTCCCGGTACACTGTTTACTGTGGTGTTCCCGATACACTGTTTACTGTGGTGTTCCCGGTACACTGTTTACTGTGGTGTTCCCGATACACTGTTTACTGTGGTGTTCCCGGTACACTGTTTACTGTGGTATTCCCGATACACTGTTTACTGTGGTGTTCCCGATACACTGTTTACTGTGGTATTCCCGGTACGCTGTTTACTGTGGTGTTCCCGGTACACTGTTTACTGTGGTGTTCCCGATACACTGTTTACTGTGGTGTTCCCGGTACACTGTTTACTGTGGTGTTCCCGGTACACTGTTTACTGTGGTGTTCCCGGTACACTGTTTACTGTGGTGTTCCCGGTACAGTTCACTGTGGTGTTCCCGGTACACTGTTTACTGTGGTGCTCCCGGTACACTGTTTACTGTGGTGTTCCCGGTACACTGTTTACTGTGGTGTTCCCGGTACAGTTTACTGTGGTGTTCCCGGTACAGTTTACTGTGGTGTTCCCGGTACAGTTTACCTTTGTGCTCCCGGTACACAGTTAACTGTGACGTTCCCGGTACACTGTTTACTGGGACGTCCATGGTTTTTACTTCCATCTCCTGCTCCGTCTCCTCTTACCGCCATCTCCTCTTTCTCTTCCATCTCCTCCTGTTTTTATTTTCTTCATCATCCTATTAATCTTTTTAATGTTATTCCTCCCCTCTTACACCTCCCATTATTATACATTTTTCAACACATCTTTTCTCTTATTCTTGTCTTATAACTTTCTCTCTCCTTCCCTTTCTTTTATTTTTCCTTTCCTCCAACACTTTCTCCCTCAATCCTCCCTCTCTATCCCTCATTCATTTCTCCCTTCCTCTACCTGCTGCCATCTCTCCCTCCCATCCTTTTTTTCCATAAACTGTCTCCCTCCTTCCCCTGATCTCTTAATTCTTCCCTCCCCTCATAATCATTTCCTCCCCCTCCTTGTTCTGCTTCTCCTTCTTCCTTCCTTCCATCTCTCTCCCTCGCTATGTGACTCCTTGGTCGTCTCCTCACGCTCCTCTTATGCTCCAGTTCTTCCCTCATGCTCCGCCGCCCTTCAAATAAACATTTTTTTTTTATTCCTG
>NC_091322.1:19748377-19973377 GCF_038502225.1 Cherax quadricarinatus
ACTCAACAGTAAAGTTTATAGAATGGGCTAAGCTATTTAATTTTCCAAGGAAATGGTGTATATCTACATTTTTGGGCATAAGACACAAAATATCATCAACATATCTGAACCATTTAGCTCTATTAGGGAGGATTGTGTTAAGCAACCTTGTTTCAAAAAATTCCATGTATAGGTTACTAAGAACATTAACATGTATCATTAACATGTATAGTATGCAAGGTCATGGAGAAGATCATCAGGAGGAGAGTGGTGGAGCACCTGGAAAGAAACAAGTGTATAATTGACAACCAGCATGGTTTCAGGGAGGGAAAATTCTGTGTCACAAACCTATTAGAGTTTTATGACAAGGTGACAGAAGTAAGACAAGAGAGAGAGTGGTGGATCGACTGCATTTTTTTGGACTGCAAGAAGGCCTTCGACACAGTTCCTCACAAGAGGTTACTGCAAAAGCTAGAGGATCAGGCACACATAACAGGAAAGGCACTGCAATGGATAAGAGAATACCTTACAGGGAGGCAACAACGAGTCATGGTACGTGATGAGATATCAAAGTGGGCGCCTGTGACAAGCGGGGTTCCACATGGGTCAGTCCTAGGACCTGTGCTGTTCTTGGTATATGTGAATGACATAACGGAAGGGATAGACTCAGAAGTGTCCTTGTTTGCGGACGATGTGAAGTTAATGATAAGAATCAAATCGGATGAGGATCAGGCAGGACTACAAAGAGACCTGGACAGGCTACAAGCCTGGTCCAGCAACTGGCTCCATGAGTTTAACCCCGCCAAATGCAAAGTCATGAAGATTGGGGAAGGGCAAAGAAGACCGCAGACACAATATAGTTTAGATGGCCAAAGTCTGCAAACCTCACTCAAGGAAAAAGATCTGGGGGTGAGTATAACACCGAGTATATCTCCTGAGGCGCACATCAATCAGATAACTGCTGCAGCATATGGGCGCCTGGCAAACCTACGGATAGCGTTCCGATACCTCAGTAAAGAGTCGTTCAAGACTCTGTATACCATCTACGTCAGGCCCATACTGGAGTATGCAGCACCAGTTTGGAATCCACACCTAGTCAAGCATGTCAAGAAATTAGAGAAAGTGCAAAGGTTTGCAACAAGACTAGTCCCAGAGCTACGGGGATTGTCCTACAAAGAAAGGTTGAGGGAAATCGGCCTGACGACACTGGAGGACAGGAGGGTCAGGGGAGACATGATAACGACATATAAAATACTGCGCGGAATAGACGAGGTGGACAAAGACGGGATGTTCCAGAGATGGGACACAGACACAAGAGGTCACAATTGGAAGTTGAAGACTCAGATGAATCAAAGGGATGTTAGGAAGTATTTCTTCAGTCATAGAGTAGTCAAGCCGTGGAATAGCCTAGAAAGTGAAGTAGTGGAGGTGGGAACCATACATAGTTTTAAGGCGAGGTATGATAAAGCTCATGGAGCAGGGAGAGAGAGGACCTAGTAGCAATCAGTGAAGAGGCGGGGCCAGGAGCTATGACTCGACCCCTGCAACCACAAATAGGTGAGTACAAATAGGTGAGTACAATGGGTACAGACGTGGGTGACAAGGCTCCGAGAACCTTAGTGTTTTTAAGGAGTGCAGTAACTGCTAGCAGTAATCAGTGGTAGTGACAACGTCAGTGAACAATCCTACGAGTGATAACTAAAGTTATTAGTTAAAAAAAAAGTCGAGAGGAAGCCTGAAATCATTAATATTTCAAAGTGCCAAACCATTAGGGGCCTAGTAGGCACCTGTTGCCACACATATTCAAATATACAAAGATCAAAGTGAGTGTGGATGCGGGTGTTCAAGAATTACCAGCGCTTGGATAACAAGTGAAATGTGGGGCACCATACAGTGAGAGTAAAAAAGTTAATAAGCAAAAGGAGAAAGGAAAAATAAAACATATAAAATAAGGAAAGTGTCAGAGAAGGCGTGCTGAAGCAGTGTCGTCACAACAAGTTGTGTGCCTTTATTCATATAAAGTGAAATGTATATAATGTAAAGTGTATACTATCATAAGTGAAAAGTGAAATCGCGTGAGGAACACAGGATGTATGAGCATATATGGTTATAAACATCACGGGTGAAGGATCTCCAAAATAGTGATAGAAGGCCTATGTACGACGACTACTGACTACGTCATCAGCATCTGGCAACCTGTCACCGCACCGCTGCCAGCACAAGCATTACTCATCTATTGTGGTTGCAAGTTGTCAGATTCTGGTCTTGCATCACTGTTAGATACTAGTCACTCACTCCTGCAAGCTATTACCATAATTAGGATAGAAATAGTATAGATAAGGTGAAGATAGTGTTGACGAGAGTGTGAGGTGTAGAGCAGACTAGCGATGGGTAACGTAGGGGTAATGTAGTATTACTACCAGTAATTATTAGCAGTATGAATACTTAGGAAGCTAGGAAGTCCTCTCTCAATGTGAGCAAGGAATAGGATAATAACCAGCAGTAACTGATACTTAAATCCAGAAAGGGCAATAAGTGGAGAGAGTAGCAATACTAGGAAAGACAGCTGGGACTAAATTTGAGCCTACACGACAGAGAGGCATAACAGATCTTTCAACCACAACAACCTGTCCCCTCCCCCCTAACCATCTCTCCCTCACACACACACACACAAGAGTAGACACTCATAGAAGCTTTAGACCCTAGTAGCAATTTCCGCTTTTTATAACTCAGAATTACTGGTATGTATTAGCAGTATCTCCCCCTCAGACCTCCCCCATACACACAAACACACACATATACACAGATACACACACACACACACACACACCTGCACTAGGCGAATACACACACACACACACAGACACACACACACACACACACACACACACACACACACACACACACACACACACACACACACACACACATACACACACACACACACATGCACACACATGCACACGCACATGCACAAACATGCACACACACACACACCCGTAAGGACCTCATTATCAAGCGGTCACTCTACCCTCAGCCTTCTTTCCCCTCCCTCCCCTTCTAATCCCATCACACACACACCTCACCCGCTTCTAAGGGTCACTCATCCTTCTCTCCCCCTCCCCCCTTAATCCCATCCCTCTCTCTCCCACACATGCACACACACACACAAGCACACATACACAAGCACATATACACTTGACACAAACACGTACTCCCCCTTCCCCTAACCACCTCTCCTCCTCCCCCTAGCCACCTACCCCTCCCCAAACCATCTAACCCCTCCCCCAAACCATCTAACCCCCTCCCCCAACCACCTCTCCCCCTCCAATAACCATCCTCCCCCTTCCCCATAACCATCCATCCCCACTCCCAATAACCATCTATTCCCCTCCCCCTAACCATCTCTCCCCCTTCCTTCTGTGGAGCAATGGGGCAACCTAGAACTAGGATGAGAACAAAGGGCCCAAAGGATGAATCTGGGAGGGAGGACTGGGAGGCAGAGCTCAAAAAAAGGGTGGAAGACTGGGGAAGGAGGCTAGATGAGCTTACAAGGAAGATGGAGGAGAGGTTAGCAGCAGAATCCAGAAGATGGGAGCAACATGTCACAGTAGCAGAAGCCAAGATACTGAGATTAGAAGAGGAGCTGAGACATCTGAAACAGCCTAGAGACAAAGATATTACAGAAGTAGCATAAGCAATGTCTACATCAGACACAGACAATGGGTCGGAAGGGAGCATGGAAGCTAAACTGTATGCAGAGGTCCTGTCAAACCCACATGGGGCCAAAACAAAGACAGGGAGCACACTAGGACAGAATGAGAGGTTGGAAGACCTTGAAAGAGCTAGGACATGTGCAGGGACCTTACCAGACACTTGTGGGGGCCAGGAACAGGTGAGCAGGAAGGACAAACTAATGAGCATAGGGGCCACAGCTAGGGAAGTGACTGAAGGAAGGAACACTCCATGGGAAGGAACTAAAACACCTCAGAGGATACAATGGGAGTCACAGTGGGAGGTGGAAAGGGAGAGATCAGTTTTTGTCTATGGGCAAGACGAAACTAAAGGGGAAACTTATGAGAAAGAAAGCAGGAGGAGAAAAAAGTGATTGAAGGTATCATGAAGATGATAGGCAAGGGAGACATGACCCAGGTGGCAAAATTTTCGGAGAATCGGGTGGTTCTCAAAGAAAAGGAATCAGCCTCTCAAAGTAATTTTCAAGGCAGAACCAGCCTGAACCATGATCCTGCAGGAGAAAGCACGGCTGAGAGGAAAACAGGAGTTCATGAGTGTGTACCTTGACCGAGACAGAACACAGGAGGAAAGGATGATACTGAAAGAGAGAGTGCAAAAACGAAAGGAGGAATAGGAGGAAATGAAAAAGGAGAGCAGAATAACCCAGGAACAGGTGGAAGGACAAGCACACCCCCCAAAAACACCTGCAGAAGGACTCCAGCCATGACACCCCCAAGGCAACTGAACAATCCAAACCAACCATCACACACAGATCCTCCTGTTCCCACCCCCTGCACCATGAACCCTACCCCTACAGCAACCCCCTATGGGAGCTCTTCCTCCACCTCCACTGCAACCCCCCACAGGCCCCCACCAGGGCTCCTGCTCTCCCAACCCCAGTATTCCCCCAGGACCACAGTTACAGTATTAGAACAGAAGTTGAAGGTTTGGTACACAAATGTGGATAGATTAACGAATAAATATGAGGAATGGCAAGAAAGAATCAATGAGAAGTCCCCAGACATCATAGCAGTTACAGAAACAAAACTCACGGAGATAGTAACAGATGCAATCTTCCCACCAGGATACCAGATCATGAGGAAAGATAGAAGGGGCAGAGGGGAATGAGGGGTTGCTTGTAAAAAAACCGATGGAAATTCAAGAAAATGGGAGGCATAGACGAGACAGGAGAAAGGGACTACATAGTAGGTACACTTCAGTCTGGGGAGCACAAGGTGGTCATTGCAGTGATGTATAATCCACCACAGAACTGCAGAAGGCCAAGAGAGGAATATGAAGAGAGCAACAGAGCAATGGTGGACACACTTGCTGAGGTGGCAAGAAGAGCTCACTCCAGCAGAGCAAAGTTGCTGGTTATGGGGGATTTCAACCACAGGGAAATTGACTTGCAAAAACCTGGAGCCACATGCCGGTCCCAAAACATGAAGAGCCAAGATGCTGGATATGGTGCTGGAAAACCTCATGCACCAACATGTTAAGGACACTACCAGAGTGAGAGGGGAGGATGAACCAGCAAGATTGGACCTTGTGTTCACCCTGGGCAGTTCAGACATTGAGGACATCACATATGAAAGTCCCCTAGGAGCTGGTGACCACGTGATTCTGTGCTTTGAATACATAGTAGAGTTGCAAGGGGAGAGAGTAACAGAAGTTGAATGGGAAAAGCCTGACTATAAAAGAGGGGAGTACATAGGGTTGAGGAACTTCCTGCAGGAGGTTCCGTGGGACAGAGAACTGGCAGGAAAGCCAGTAAATGAAATGATGGAATATGTAACAACAAAATGCAAGGAGGCAGAGGAAAGGTTTATTCCCAAGGGCAACAGAAACAATGGGAAGACCAGAACGAGCCCCTGGTTTACCCGACGGTGTAAGGAGGCAAAAACAAAGTGCAATAGAAAATAGAAAAAGTACAGAAGGCAGAGAACACATGAAAATAGGGAGATCAGTCGCAGAGCCAGGAACGAACATGCACAGGTAAGGAGGGAGGCCCATCGACAGTATGAAAATAACATAACATCGAAAATCAAGACTGACCCGAAAATGTTGTATAGCCACATCAGGAGGAAGACAAAAGTCAAAGACCAGGTGATCAGACTGAGGACAGGTGGAGAACTCACAAAAAATGATCAGGAGGTATGTCAGGAGCTAAACAGAAGATTTAAGGAAGTTTTTACAGTAAAGACAGGAAGGGCTCTGGGAAGACAGCACAGAAGGGATATCAAGAAGGAATATACCAACAAGTGTTGGATGACATACGAACAACCGAGGAGGAGGTGCAGAAGCTGCTAAGTGATCTTGATACCTCAAAGGCGGTGGGACCGGACAACATCTTCCCATGGGTCCTTAGAGAAGGAGCAGAGATGCTGTGCTTGCCCCTAACCACAATGTTCAACACATCCCTTGAAACTGGGCAACTACCTGAGAAATGGAAGACAGCAAATGTAGTCCCCATATTTAAGAAAGGAAACAGAAATGAGGCACTAAACTACAGACCTGTGTCTCTGACATGTATAGTATGCAAAGTCATGGAAAAGATTATCAGGAGGAGAGTGGTGGAACACCTGGAACGGAACAAGATTATAAATGAAAACAAGCATGGGTTCATGGAAGGCAAATCCTGTGTCACAAACCGTCTGGAGTTTTATGACAAGGTAACAGAAGTAAGACACGAGAGAGAGGAGTGGGTTGATTGCGTTTTCCTAGACTTCAAGAAGGCCTTTGACACAGTTCCCCACAATAGATTAGTGCAGAAGCTGGAGGATCAGGCGCATATAACAGGGAGGGCACTGCAATGGATCAGGGAATACCTGACAGGGAGGCAACAACGAGTCATGGTACGTGAAGAGGTATCACAGTGGGCGCCTGTGACGAGCGGGGTCCCTATTCGCAGATGATGTGAAGTTGATGAGAAGAATTAATTCGGATGAGGATGAGGCAGGACTGCAAAAAGACCTGGACAGGCTGGAGATGTGGTCCAGAAACTGGCTTCTCGAATTCAACCCTGCCAAATATAAAGTCACGAAGATTGGGGAGGGGCAAAGAAGACCGCATACAGAGTATAGGCTAGGTGGACAAAGACTACAGACCTCACTCAGGGAGAGAGACCTTGGGGTGACCATAACACCGAGCACGTCACCGGAGGCACACATCAACCAAATAACTGTTGCAGCTTACGGGCGCCTGGCAAACCTGAGAATAGCGTTCCGGTACCTTAATAAGGAATCGTTCAAGAAAATGTACACTGTGTATGTTAGGCCCATACTGGAGTATGCAGCACCAGTCTGGAACCCACACCTGGTCAAGCACGTCAAGAAGTTAGAGAAAGTACAAAGGTTTGCAACAAGGCAAGTCCCAGAGCTCAGGGGAATGTCGTACGAGGAAAGGTTGAGGGAAATCGGACTGACGACACTGGAGGACAGAAGGGTCTGGGGAGACATGATAACGACATACAGGATTCTGCGGGGAATAGACAAGGTGGACAGAGATAGGATGTTCCAGAGAGGGGACACAGAAACAAGGGGTCACAACTGGAAGCTGAAGACTCGGACGAGTCACAGGGACGTTAGGAAGTATTTCTTCAGTCATAGAGCCGTCAGGAAGTGGAATAGCCTAGCAAGTGAAGTAGTGGAGGCAGGAACCATAAGTTTTAATAAGAGGTATGACAAAGCTCAGGAAGCAGAGAGGGAGAGGACCTAGTAGCGATCAGTGAAGAGGCGGGGCCAGGAGCTGAGTCTCGACCCCTGCAACCACAATTAGGTGAGTACATTTAGGTGAGTACACACACACACACACACACACACACACACACACACACACACACACACACACACACACACACACACACAAACATACACACACACACACGAACGAACACACTCACGAACACACACACACACACACACACACACACACACACACACACACACACACACACACACACACACACACACACACACACACACACAAACACACACACACACACACACACACACACACTCACACACAGGCTGAGGAAAAAATGTTGGAAGATCACAAGAAACTACCAAGAAGTATGTGAGGAACTCTACAAGAGATTTAAGGAAGTATTTACAGTGGAGACAGAAAGGAATCTAGGAAGACAAAACAGAGGGGGACACCAGCAAGGGATATACCAACAAGTGTTGGATGACATACACACAACCGAGGAGAAGGTGCAGAAGCTGCTATGTGAACTTGATACCTCAAAGGCAGTGGGACCGGAAAACATGTCTCCGTGGGTCATTAGAGAAGGAGCAGAGACGTTGTGTGTGCAACTAATCACAATATTCAACACATCCCTTGAAACTGGGCAACTGCCTGAGGTATGGAAGACGGCAAATGTAGCCCCCATCTTTAAGAAAGGAGACAGAAACGAGGCACTAAACTACACACCAGTGTCACTGACGTGTATAGTATGCAAAGTCATTGAAAAGATTATCAGGAGGAGAGTGGTGGAACACCTGGAACGGACCAAGGTTATAAACGACAGCAAACACGGATTCATGGAAGGCAAATCCTGTGTCACAAACTTACTGGAGTTTTATGACAAGGTAACAGAAGTAAGACACGAGAGAGAAGGGTGGGTTGATTGCATCTTCTTGGACTGCAGGAATGCCTTCGACAGAGTTCCTCTCAAGAGATTAGTGCAGAAGCTAGAGGATCAGGCACGTATAACAGGAAGGGCACTGCAATGGGTCAGAGAATACCTGACAGGGAGCCAACAGCGAGTCATGGTTCGTGATGAGGTATCACAATGGGCGCCGGTGACGAGCGGGGTCCCTCAGGGGTCAGTCCTAATACCAGTGCTATTTTTGGTATATTTGAATGACTTGACGGAAGGGATAGACTCAGAAGTGTCCCTGTTTGCAGATGATGTGGAGGTAATGAAAAGAATTACATAAAATGAGGATCAGGCAGGACTACAAAGAGACCTAGACAGGCTGGACACCTGGTCCAGCAACTGGGTTCTCGAATTTACCCCCGCCAAATGCAAAGTCATGAAGATAGAGGAAGGGCGAAGAAGACCGCAGACACAGTATAGTCTAGGTGGCCAAAGACTGCAAACCTCACTCAAGGAGAAAGATCTTGAAGTGAGTATAATTCCGAGCAAATCTAAGATTAGCGTTCCGATACCTCAGTAAGGAATCGTTCAAGACTCTGTACACCGTGTACGCCAGTCCCATACTGGAGTATGCAGCACCAGTTTGGAACCCACACCTTGTCAAGCACGTCAAGAAATTAGAGAAAGTGCAAAGGTTTGCAACAAGGCTAGTTCCGGAGCTCAGGGGAATGTCCTACCAAGAAAGGTTAAGAGAAATCTGCCTGACGACACTGGAGGACCGCAGGGTTAGGGAAGACACTATAACGAGATTCAAAATACTGCAAGGAATAGATGAGGTGAACAGGGACAGGTTGTTCCAGAGATGAGACGCAGAAACAAGTGGTCACAATTGGAATTTGAAGACTCGGATGAGTCAAAGGGATGTTAGGAAGTATTTCTTCTGCCATAGAGTTGTCAGGAAGTCGAACAGTCTGGCAAGTGTTGTAGTGGAGGCAGGAACCATACATAGTTTTAAGACGAGGTATGATAAAGGTCATGGAGCAGGGGGAGAGAGGACCCAGTAGCGGTCAGTGAAGAGGCGGGGCCAGGAGCTGAGTCTTGATCCCTGCAACCAGGAATAGGTAAGTACAAATAGGTGAGTACATACACACACACACACACACATACACACACACACACACACACACACACACACACACACACACACACACACACACACACACACACCACACACACACACACACACACACACACCCAACCCTAACATACCCCCCAGACCACGATTTTAGATAAGAAATTGAAGGTGTGGTATACAAATGCAGATGGAATAACAAATAATTGTGAGGAGTGGCATGAAAGAATCAAGGAGACATCCCCAGACACAATAGCACTCACACAAACAAAACTCACCAGGATGATAACAGATGCAATCATTCCACCCGGATATCAAATCCTTAGGAAAGATAGAGGGAGAAGTTGCACTGTTCATTAAAAACTAGTGGGGATTTGGGAAAATGGAAGGAATGGATGGTATGGGCGAAAGGGACTACATAGTAGGTAGTTGCAATAATGTACAACCCGCCACAGAACTGCAGGTGGCCAAGAGAAGAATATGACGAGAGCAACAGAGCAATGGTCGACACACTAGCCGAGGTGTCCAGAAGATCTCACATGGGGGTGCAAAGTTACTAGTTATGGGTGATTTCAATAACAAGGAGACTGGGAAAACCTGGAGCCCCATGGGGGTCCCGAAACATGGAGAGCCAAGATGATGGATGTGGTACTGGAAAACCTCATGAATTAACATGTTAGAGACACTACCAGAGAGAGAGGTGAGGATGGTCCAGCGAGACTGGACCTTGTATTCACCTTGAGTAGTTCAGACATCGAGGATATCACGTATGAAAGGCCCCTAGGAGCTAGTAATCATGTGGTTCTGTGCTTTGACTACATAGTTGAGCTCCAAGTGGAGGGAGTAGCAGGAATAGGATACGAAAAACCAAACTATAAAAGGGGGGACTTCACAGGCATGAGCAACTTCTTGCAAGACATTCAGTGTGAGAGAGAATTGGCAGGAAAACCAGTAAAAGAAATGATGGACTATGTGACAAAATGCAAGGAGGCAGAGGAGAGGTTTGTTTCCAAGGGAAACAGGAATAATGGGAAGAACGAAACGAGTCCTTGGTTCACCCAAAGGTGTATGGAGGCAAAAACTAGGTGTACTAGAGAATAAAAAAGATACAGAAGACAAAGGACCCAGGAAAATAAGGAGATTAGCCGAAGAGCCAGAAACGAATATGCACAGATAAGAAGGGAGGCTCAGTGACAATACGAAAATGACATAGCATCAAAAGTTAAGTCTGACCCAAAGCTGTCATACAACCACATCAGGAAGAAAACAACAGTCAAGGACCAGGTAATCAGACTGAAGAAGGATGATGGGAAGTTCACAAGAAACGACCAAGAGGTATGTGAGGAGCTCAACATGAGATTTAAAGAAGTATTTACATTGGAAACCGGTAGGACTCCAGGAAATCAGAACAGGGAGGTACACTAACAAGTGCTGGATGAGATACAAATAACTGAGGAGGAGGTGAAGAAGCTGCTATATGAACCTGATACTTCAAAGGCACTGGGACCAGACATTTCTCCGTGGGTCCTTAGACAGGGAGCAAAGATGCTGTGTGTGCCACTAACAAAGACCTTCAACACATCCATTGAAACTGGGCAACTCCCTGAGGTATGGAAAATGGCAAATGTAGTCCCAATTTTTAAAAAATGAGACAGACACGAGGCATTAAATTACAGACCTGTGTCACTAACGTGTATAGTATGCAAAGTCATGGAGAAGATCGTCAGGAGAGTGATGGAGCACTTGGAAAGAAACAAGCATATAATCGAAAACCAGCACGGTTTCAGGGAAGGAAAATCCTGTGTCACAAACCTGCGGAGTTTTATGACAAGGTGACAGAAGACAAGAGAGAGAGGGGTGGATAGACTGCATTTTCTTGGGCTGCAAGAAAGCCTTCAACACAGTTCCTCACAAGAGGTTATTGCAAAAGCTAGAGGATCAGACACACATAACAGGAAAGGCACTGCAATGAATCAGAGAATACCTGACAGGGAGGCAACAACGAGTCATGGTACGTGACGAGGTGTCAGAGTGGGCGCCTGTGACAAGCGAGGTTCCACTGGAGTCAGTCCTGGGACCTGTGCTGTTTTTGGTATATGTAATTGACATAACGGAAGGGATAGACTCAGAAGTGTCCTTGTTTGCAGATAATGTGAAGTTAACGAGGAGAATCATATCGGTCGAGAATCAGGCAAGACTACAAAGAGACATGGACAGGCTACAAGCCTGGTTCAGCAACTAGCTCCTTGAATTTAACCCTGCCAAACGCAAAGTCATGAAGATCGGGGAAGGGCAAAGAAGACCGCAGATACAGTATAGTCTAGGTGGTCAAAGACTGAAAACCTCACTCAAGGAAAAAGATCTTGGGGTGAGTATAATACCGAGCACATCTCCTGAAGTGCACATCAATCAGATAACTGCTTCAGCGTATGGGCGTCTGGCAAACCTAAGGATAGCGTTCCGATACCTCAGTAAGGAATCGTTCAAGACTCTGTACACCATTTACGTCAGGCCCATATTGGAGTATGCAGCACCAGTTTGGAATCCACACCTGGTCAAGCACGTCAAGCACGTCCCACAATTAAGGGGATTGTCCTACGAAGAAAGGTTAAGGGAAATTGGCCTGACGACACTGGAGGACAGGACAGTTAGGGATGACATGATATCGACATGTGGACAAGGTGGACGAAGACAGGATGTTCCAGAGATGGGACACAGAAACAAGAGGTCACAATTGGAAGCTGAAGACTCAGATGAGTTAAAGTGTTGTTACGAAATATTTCTTCAGTCACAGAGTTGTCAGGTAGTGGAATAGCCTAGAAAGTGACGTAGTGGAGACGGGAACCATACATAGCTTTAAGAAGAGGTATCATAAAGTTCATGGCGCAGGGAGAGAGAAGACCTAGTAACCACCAGTGAAGAGGCGGGGCCAGGAGCTATGAATCGACCCCTGCAGCCACAATTAGGTGAGTACAGTCAGGTGAGTACACACACACACACACACACACACACACACACACACACACACACACACACACACACACACACACACATATATATATATATATATATATATATATATATATATATATATATATATATATATATATATTCGGACATGTAGAGAGGATGGAACAAAATAGAATGACTTCGGGTGTATAAATCTGTATTGGAGGGAAGGCGGGGTAGACGTCGACCTAGGAAAACTTGGAGGGAGGGGGCAAAGGAGGTTTTGTGTTTGAGGGGCTTCGACTTCCAGCAAGCATGTATGAGCGTGTCAGATAGGAGCGAATGGAGGCAAATTGTTTTTACGACTTGATGTGCTGTTGGAGTGTGAGCACGGTAACATTTTTGGAGTCAGGGAAACCGGCAGGCCGGACTTGAGTCCTGGACATGGAAAGTACACTGTCTGCACTCTGAAGGAGGGGTGTTAATGTTGCAGTTTTATAACTGTAGTGAGGGCGCGTCTCTGGCAGTACAGTGATAGAGTGAATTATGAAAG
Organism: Cherax quadricarinatus; assembly: GCF_038502225.1. Taxonomy (NCBI): domain Eukaryota; kingdom Metazoa; phylum Arthropoda; class Malacostraca; order Decapoda; family Parastacidae; genus Cherax; species Cherax quadricarinatus. Next base: position 19,761,326 of record NC_091322.1, read on the forward strand.
GTTTTTTTTTTCGGGCCACCCTGCCCTGGTGGAAGAAGGCCGATGTGTTAATAAAAAAATATAATATACACACATTTGGGTTTTCTTTTCTTAATAGTTCTTGTTCTTTTTTATTTCCTCTTATTTCCATGGGGAAGTGGAACAGAATTCTTCCTCCCTAAACCATGCGTGTCGTAAGAGGAGACCAAAACGCCGGGGGCAAGGGGCTAGTAACCCCTTCTCCTGTATAAATTTCAAAGTTTTAAAAGAAAAACCTACAGGACTTGAACTATTGTTGTTGAACATACCAGGTTCAACGCTGTAACCACTCAGCCATGGAGCTTACAATAGGATTTTACAAGTAGCACAGCTCTGGCTTGACTGTTTCAGCAGCACCAACTGTGACCCTACTGTCTCAATCCACAGTCCCAGAGGCCCTCGTGGTACATCTATTCTCATACCCCTCAAAGCTTTGAGGAGTATAAACCCTGGGAATGAACCCAGGTTTGCCAAGGTCATCCAGAGTTAATACTTATTTGTTACTCAGGGGAAATGCAACGAAGCATTCGCCTCAAAGGATTACATCCCTGGTTATGAGAGAACATCTGTGTTGTGGTGATCCGGCAAGGTGAAGTGGCCTAGTCGAGTCCATGTCAATCATCATTCCAGACGAAGGCATGAGAGAGAGAGAGAGAGAGAGAGAGAGCGACAGTCTTCATATGTGCTGGAGCATCAGAGAGAGCAGGGTAGTGCAGCCGAGCAGGGGTAACCCAGCAAGATGCTTAGACTGACTCATTTTTATATAACATCACCAAGCATACTGTAAAATCCTTAGCATGTATTTTTTTAACAACTAGTAAATAAATAGCTGAAGGATGGGTAAAGCTTTATGGTAGGTAAATCGAAGGGAAATTAAAGAAACGACCCTGCCTAAGGTGCTGAGGACTACCTCTCCTGCCACGAGTTACTCCAATATCAAGACTACAACTGTAAATGTAACCATTCACAGTGTCCTGGAGTTTAGAACTAGTATGCAGTTCACTCCCTAAAGGACACATGTTCGGTTCCCGGGCTGAGTGAGATATATGGACTGGTTCCCTTACACCTGCTGCCTGCCCCTGCTCAGCTAGCAGCAAACACATACCTAGTAGTTAGTAGACTGATGTGAGTTGTATCCCGAGGGAGGACACTATGGATATTTTATTTTATCTGTGTTCAGAGGCTTATGATTTTTGTTATGACAGTCTTTGTTACATTCATAAGACTATTATTATTATTAAGTTTCCGTGAGAGCACTAACTTCCACGATACATAAATGTAACACGAGATGAAGCCGACAATGATTGCGTAACCTACATTACTCTCATTAAGTGCTGATATACTGTATAGGAGTGGTTACCAAACTTTTTCCGGCTGCCTCCCCAGGCTGCCGCCTCAGGCTGCCGCCCCAGGCCGCCGTCCCCTTGACTCCCAGGCCACATTCCTAGCGCCCCAGCACACACATACGAACACACCTCTTTCCTGGTATCAGGTTTACTACAAATTCAAAACAACAAATAATCTAACATGCATACTTATTTCACAAATAAAAATTAACGTATTAAACCAATTTATTTAACAATATGAACGGGTAAATTTACTTCTCATCTGTAATTTCACTGTCTTCACAATTTTAATGAGATGAATGTGCTTTGTGCAGGAATATCAGCTTCTCAACATCAGTCTTAGATCCCCCCCCCCCCCCCGTTCAGTAATTTTTAGTCTGCTTCTTTGCTTGGAAAGAAGCTTGGCGACTGTACTGAAGCCTCGCTCTACTAAATATGATGTTGGGAAGACAATAAAGTACATCTTGATTTTGTTCCACAGTGCACGGCAACGGTTAGAAATGTTTTTTGTAACGAAAAATCTTGATATGACTTTTTGAACCCTGGCCTCAGCTCAGTGTCATTATGGAGTGAAATCAGGTCTTCTTCCACCATTCCTGTTTCCTTACTGATGATATCCAAGAAAGGACTGATCACCCAGTCTGGTATATTAAACAAAAAAAAAACTCCTGAAATCTGTCAGACGTGTCTCTATGCACCTCATTCAGGTGTGCATAATACACTTGAAGGTCGTTGTCAGGTATGCTCTTCTCCAGGTCAGAGAGGCTCGGACCGGAAGACCTCACGACGGGTTGTTACACAAATCATCACTGGATTCTTGTGAAGTGCTAGCAAACCTATTTCCAATGGTTTTCCGTTTCTTTAAGTTTCCTGGAAGTGACTGAAAATATCCTAAGTTTTCGTCTGCATTTTCTTCAAATGTTCAAGAAGCCTGGAAGGTTTCATGGCTTCATCTGAAAAGACTTTCACACAGTAGACACATTGGTTGTTGTTGGTTATTTGGTACTGATACAAATCAATATTTCATATATTCCACACTATATTGCCTACGCTTCTTTTTTGTCTGCTGTGCTGCAGCCGTATTTTATTCTGGAACAAAAAATATATGTGCTTTGTAAAAATCATGCCAATCACAACAGAATACAGCAGAAAAAAAAATAAGGAAATATATAGCAATGCATTTACTGGGAAAAGTACGTGACACAATAATACAAGTATGGATATTAAGAACTACAAATCAGTCTTAACACAGTAATATTTCCACACCCTTTGTCGTCCATCCATCAATACCACTCAGTTATATCTTTATTATATTATACTTTAAAGTGTACATTACAAAACTGAAGATAACTTGAAGTGCGTACAAACCTAGAGCCTTGGCCCTTGCAGACGTGAAAATCCGATTATCACCAGTACTCTAAGGATATGTTGACTGATCTGACTGGCGTGTGGCGCGTCAGAACAAACGTTCGGACGTTTAACTACGATTTCGGACTACAAAATAAAATAAAACTATGCTTTCTTGTATAACTCTATGTTAATTTTGTTCTTTGTAAATCATTTGTATCGCCAAAGTGTTCAAGACTTAGATTTTGTTATAAAGATTTGTAAAATAAACGTTCCCTTGGTTCTGATTCCACCTCACACCCCACCCCACCCGACCGCCCCCTTTTCCTTAGCACTCCCCCTGGATCTTCCCACTGTCCCCCTGGGGGGGCGTATCCCCTACTCTGGGAATCATTATTATAAACATTATTATAAACATTATTATAAACATTATAAACAGCAAAGAAACTTACAACATAACTGGCTCAGAGTGAATCTTGTGGTCAGTGCACCAGTGCACCTGGTGAGGGAGAGTGCACGGGTTCATATTACTATTTATTGACAAGATTGCGCTAAACCCAGGAGGGTCATACTGCGGATAAATTCATTAACAAAGCCTTAAATGTGAAATATATCTAAATAACTACTTTCAACTCGGCGAGTACAATTATACAGCGTATTTTCTCGCTAACAGCGGACGGAGGTTCGAGCCTTCGCTATCTGCGCTGGATGACCCACACAAGTTTAGCACTTCACGTTATTATCTTTTTTTTTCCGAAAATCAACTATTTCACGTAAAATATACGAAAGTTTGTTTACAAATGTCATCACAGAGACTCATGCGTCTACAGACGTGTTGATGAAAGAACACAGGTGCGTGTACCTACGTTACTCCAAATAAAACGGAACATGGTTTAAACACTAGCCAACACTAGGGTGTATTTATTAGAAAACGTTTCGGTCCTGGGACCTTGATAACTTCTAACGTACAAAAGTCGACCTTTGCACGACGGAAGTGATCAAGGTCCCAGGACCGAAACGTTTTCTCATAAATATGTCCTAGTGTTTACTCATGTGTCTGTTTTTAAGCAAAACGGATGGTATCCAATAAAGAAGTCGTAAGTGTATGCACTACCATCCTTCCATACATACTGTCTGTATGGTTATACAATCTACCAACAAACGCACCGTATATTCCACTCTGTCTTCAAGGTTACACCGCAGTCATCATTATATTAAACAAAAGCTAACCTTGAAATTAATGATAATGTCACAATGAGAAAAAAACTAGTAAAATATTTAAAGACAAGAATACAAGAATAATAGTAAAGTACTTGGCTTTTTCTGCCTTACTGGAGTAGTCTTTAAACTTCTGGATGTATTTTCAACTCTCCTGTACAATGATGAATATTCTATGTAATTTGAGAGGGGCAGCAACCCAGCTGCTGCCACAAGCTGGTCACCAGCACTAACATGACGGTAATCTAGATCCTCAGCAATAATCTAGATGTTAGTAATGTCGTGTGCCGGCCATCAGCTGGTCGACAACACTAACATGACGATAATCCAGATGCTAGTAACATCAACTTTCACTCAAGGGTCAAATGATATGTAAATAATTTCCCCACGAGAAAACAAAACAATAATGTAAAACACTGGACAATATTAGGCAGGACCCTTGAAGACTGTAGCAAGACAGTGAGACCAAGAACAGCGCCCAACACAGGAAACAAGTTCCTCTAAAACCCAGACGTTAGGAATGATGTGGAATACATGTGTACATCCCATATCATGATTCCAGTATATAGGTAAAACGTGGTTAATGGACTACAATGGCCATGTGAGTGGAATACAAGCATGAAAATTTCATAAGACATCTGATAATGGGAGCAAACAACAAAACTCAAACAACTGATAAAGGGAACAAAGAGAAAACAGCAAAGCTACACAGGGAGAGGAGGTAGCGCTGTGAACGGCGGGCTGCCTCTACCACTAAGTTGTGACAGTCTTGGGGAGGGAGGTGGGACTGTTGACAATGAACAACTCTGCGGGATGAACAACTAACTTTAGACTTACTTCCCAACATATACCAGACTGGTGGCAGACCGTGCCACGGCACACATGCGGCTCGCCATAATCACCAAGAAGAATGGATTCCCAAAATGGGGACCCTCATCCTCAGAGAAAAGAATAAACTTGCTCCGGGGAAAACCTCAAGGTTATCCCCGAAGCTGTTTGAATATTGTCTTCTCCTACTACCCCCTATATTCTATGTAGACTTTGTTTAAAGACAAAATACATTCACAAAAATACAATAGGAAGTAGAACAACAAAGATTACATCACAGAGCTACATCCCGAATAAATACTTCATCCAGCTCCCCGGCGGTGGGCCGCGTGCTCAGAATGCTGCAAGCATTTTCCCTCTGGATCGCAACACTGAGTCTCTGAAAGAGGAAGCTGACCACTCTGTGGTCCTTGGTTTCTATGATGAGTTTTTTAACGAGCTATTTGAGGAACTTCAGAGAACACACACACACACACACACACACACACACGGGGCCAGGAGCTCGGACTCGACCCTCGCAACCTCAACTAGGTGAGTACACACACACACACACACACACACACACACACACACACACACACACACACACACACACACACATATATATATATATATATATATATATATATATATATATAAATATATATATATATATATATATATATATATATATATATATATATATATATTATATACATATATATAGTGGAAGACTCAGACATTTACAAAGCAATAATGTCGTTCCCATCTGGCTCTGCTGGGGGTTACACTGGAATAAGGCCACAGCATTTAAAGGAAATGGTTAATCCAGTTATTGGGGAAATTGCAGAGACACTGCTTTCAGAGATCACAAGGTTCGTCAACAATTCCTTGGCTGGTCTGATTCCTGATGAAATTAGACCTTTCTTTTTTGGTACAATACTTTGTGCACTTAAAAAGAAGGATGGAGGAATTCGGCCAATTGCAGTAGGCAACACCTTACGCCGCCTCGTATCCAAAGCTGCTGTCCGAAGTATTCGTGCACAGGCAGCCATGATGCTTCAACCAAACCAGCTTGACTTTGGGGTCTCTCAAGGAAGTGAAGCAGCGGTTCATGCAACAAGGGCGTATATCAACAACCTGCCTGAGGACAATGCAGTGGTAAAATTAGATTTCAAGAATGCGTTCAATCTCCTGAAAAGAGACGTGGTATTAGCAGCAGTACAAGAACATTTCCCTGGTCTCTTCCCTTTTGTTTCAGCTGGGTATAGCAAGGAATCAATGCTTCTCTTTGGAGAGCATGAAATCACATCATCGGAGGGTGTCCAACAAGGAGATCCTCTTGCACCATTTCTCTTCTGTATAGCAGTTAGGGAAATCACAGTCAGACTGACCAGCGAGCTAAACATCTGGTTCCTAGATGATGGCACACTAGCAGGTACAAAGGAGTCCCTCATACATGACCTTACACAGGTAATGACACGGGGACAGGAAATGGGTCTCGTCCTGAATCCATCCAAATGTGAAATTATCTCAGTCAGTCAACAAGTGATAAATGCAGTGAGATCAAAACTACCAGGAGCAGCAGTCACTGCCCCCACAAATAGTGTCTTGCTAGGAGCACCTCTGGGAAGCAATGCCATTGACACAATTCTCAGGAAGAAATTGGAAGAGTTAAAGAGAATGGAACAACGAATAGGCAATCTGGACACCCACGATGCCTTGTACCTTCTCACAAAGTGCTTGAGTCTGCCCAGGTTGACATATTTCCTAAGATGTGCACCTTCATATGATAACCCTATACTGCACGAATATGACAGTATTCTGAGGCAGATTTTTTACGAAAGTACTTAACCTTACTCTAGAAGACGGGCAGTGGAACCAAGCTATACTTCCAGTCAGACTAGGAGGCATTGGTGTCCGCAAGTCATCACAGATTGCGTTACCTGCTTTTCTGTCCTCGTGTATTGCATCCAGAGAGCTTGTAGCAGCGATTCTCCCTGAACATCTTAGGGACAAGATTGGAGTCCAGGACCAAAAATTCATTGACGGAGCAATGATCTGGGATAATCTAACGGGCTCAGAAACCAGACCTGCTCCCCCCAACAACTACAAACAATCGCACTGGGATGGTCCAATAGTGGAAAATATAGCCTCAACAATGCTTCAGAGTGTGTCAGGGAAGGATAGAGCCCGCCTCCTGGCAGTGAGAGCCCCTCATACTGGGGACTTTCTGTTGGCTGTTCCCAACTCCAGCCTTGGCACATGCCTCGACCCACAGACCATCCGCATCGGTGTTGCCCTTCGACTTGCCGCCCCTATTCTCGCCGAACACAGGTGTATTTGTGGCAGTGAAGCAGCAGACCGATTCGGGTACCATGGTCTTATGTGCCGTAAATCCGAGGGAAAGATTGCAAGACATGAGGAGGTTAATAACATTATCATGAGGAGCCTCACAACAGCTGGATGCCCAGCAGTAAGGGAGCCACCCCAACTATGCAGATCTGATGGCAGCCGGAAACGTCCAGATGGTATCACCCTTCAAGCCTGGACAGATGGGAAGCAGGTGGTGTAGGACTATACATGTGCATCTACCTTGGCTGATACCTATCTCCAATACACCAGGGAGGAAGGAGGGACAGCTGCCAGCTTCAGGGAGTCCCAAAAGTCTAGAAAATATGGAGAACTTGGCTATCATTATATGTTTGTTCCCATAGGCTCAGAAACCCTTGGCTCATGGGGAAAGAGTGCATCTAAATTCCTTAAGGAGCTGGGAAAAAGACTCATCAGGGTAACTAGGGATCCCAGGGCAGCTAGTTTTCTGTTCCAGCGGCTCAGTGCGGCTGTTCAAAGGGGTAATGCCTGCCGTATTTTGAGCACACACCCCAGCTCTGAGGAGCTGGATGAGATTTTCGCCTTATAATCGGTGATACACATGTAACAACATGTACGGTATATGCCACCTTTATATCAACAATGTATCTCTTAAATCTTCTGTACCATATTATGTAATAAAATATTCCTATTGGTAAAAAAAAATATATACTAAAAGATGGGGTGTTAGGGGAAGTGGAATATTCAAACGGCTTCAGGAAGAAATCCAAATATTCTTCCTTGAAGCCTTTTTATCCACTTCTCCGAGGCTATGGGTCCCACAATTTACACCAGAGGTGGACCCCATCCTATATATATATATATATATATATATATATATATATATATATATATATATATATATATATATATATATATATATATATTAGGTAGTAGGTTGGTAGACAGCAACCGCCCAGGGAGGTACTACCGTCCTGCCAAGTGAGTGTAAAACGAAAGCCTGTAATTGTTTTACATGGTAGTAGGATTGCTGGTGTCCATTTTTCTGTTTCATAAACATGCAAGATTTCAGGTACGTCTTGCTACTTCTACTTACACTTAGGTCACACTACACATACATGTACAAGCATATATATACACACCCCTCTAGGTTTTCTTCTATTTTCTTACTAGTTCTTCTTCTTGTTTATTTCCTTTTACCTCCATGGGGAAGTGGAACAGAATTCTTCCTCCGTAAGCCATGAGTGTTGTAAGAGGCGACTAAAATGCTAGGAGCAAGGGGCTAGTAATCCCTTCTCCTGTATATATTACTAAATTTAAAAGGAGAAACTTTCATTTTTTTCTTTTGGGCCACCCTGCCTCGGTGGGATACGGCCGGTGTGTTGAAGATATATATATATATATATATATATATATATATATATATATATATATATATATATATATATATATATATATATATATATATATATATATATACTATATATATGTGGTGCCGAATATGTAAAACTGGTCAATTAGCAAGAACTCATTTAAAATTAAGTCCTTTCTAAAATTTTCTCTTATTCGTTTAAAGATATATTTTTTCATTATGTTGATGTAAAAATTTATAATTTTGCACCAAAAGAATCTTAGAAAACTTACCTAACCTTATTATAACAAGAACAATTTATTTTAGTCTAACCCAACTAAATATATTTTAGATTTGTTTACAATAATTTAATACTAAACAAACACAGTGAAATATTTTTTTTTCGTTAGGTTCAGAATGATTTTGGCGAGAGTTCGAGACTTTTACCAGTTTGACCGTAATAAACTTTATCGCAAATTTTACAAAGAATCTTATAGACACATCCGTCAGCATTTTCGGGACAATTCTTTATCAAAAGTTTTTTTTACTGTATCAATATTTTTAAATACAACTTTGATATTAAAAGTCTTAAGAAGAGAAGGCATATCAACCAAGTTTTGATGGTAAGGGAGAACCAACGTATTTTTAGTTGAATAAGGCTGGTTGTCCCTTTTTGGGTTGTAAAAAGTATTTCTAGCAATTTTAAAAGATTTATCAATTACGTTTTTTTGGGTATTTCAAATCATTACCTATTTCATAAATTTTGGATATTTCCTCTAGGTAATGATTTGAAATACCCAAGAAACGTAATTGATAAATCTTTTAAAATTGCTAGAAATAATTTTTACAATCCAAAAAGGGACAACCAGCCTTATTCAGCTAAAAATATGTTGGTTCTCCCTTACAATCAAAACTTGGTTGATATGCCTTCTCATAAGAACATAAGAAAGGAGGATCACTGCAGCAGGCCTGTTGGCCCATACTAGGCAGGTCCTTTACGATCCATCCCACTAACAAAACATTTACCCAACCTAATTTTCAATGCTAACCAAGAAATAAGCTCTGATAACTCTATCCACTCATTTGCAAGTCCCACTCCAATTCAACCCCTCTCACTCATATATTTATCCAACCTAAATTTGAAACTACCCAAAGTTCTAGCCTCAATAACCCAACTAGGTAGACTGTTCCACTCATCAACTACCCTATTTCCTAACCAATACTTTCCTATGTCATTTCTAAATCTAAACTTGTCTAATTTAAATCCATTACTGCGGGTTCTCTCTTGGAGAGATATTCTCAAGACCTTATTAATATCCCCTTTATTAATACCCATCTTCCACTTATACACTTCGATCATGTCTCCCCTCATTCTTCGTCTAACAAGTGATTGTAATTTAAGAGTCTTCAATCTTGCTTCATAAGGAAGATTTCTAATGCTACGTATTAACTTGGTCATTCTACGCTGAATGTTTTCTAACGAATTTATGTCCATTCTGTAATATGGAGACTAGACTGAGCTGCATAATCTAGGTGAGGCCTTACTAATGATGTATAAAGCTGCAGTATAACCTCTGAACTTCTGTTGCTTACACTTCTTGATATAAATCCCAATAATCTATTTGCCTTATTACGTACGCTCAGTCATTGCTGTCTTGGTTTAAGGTTGCTGCTCACCATAACCCCCAAGTCTTTTTCGCAATCTGTATGGCTAAGTTCTATATTATTTAACTTATAAGTCCTAGGGTTATGGACACTCCCAAGCTTCAGAACCTTGCATTTATTTACATTGAACTGCACCTGCCACTTTTTTGACCAAGAATAGAGTTTGTCTAAATCCTCCTGAAGTTCCCTAACATCTACGTTTGAATCAATTATCCTACCTATCTTTGTGTCATCGGCGAATTTGCTCATATCACTAGTAATACCCTCATCAAGGTCATTGATATATATTATAAACAACAACGAGCCCAAGACTGATCCCTGTGGAACCCCACTTGTTACTGATCCCCACTTGGATTTAACCCCATTTATGGACACTCTCTGCTTCCTGTCTGTGAGCCATGACTCGATCCACGAGAGCACTTTTCCCTGAATGCCATGAGCTGCCACTTTCTTTAACAGTCTTTGGTGCGGAACTCTATCAAAAGCCTTACTAAAATCTAAGTAAACAATATCAAATTCTTTATCGTGATCAACAGCCTCAAAAGCTTTACTGAAGAAAGTTAATAAATTAGTTAGACAAGACCGGCCTCTCGTGAATCCATGCTGAGTATCATTAATCAGCTATGCTTATCGAGATGGCTTCTTATAATCTCAACTATAACTGACTCTAGCAATTTGCCTTCAATTGAGGTCAGGCTTATTGGGCGGTAATTTGACGGTAATGACTTATCCCCTGATTTAAAAATAGGAATTACATTTGCCATCTTCCACATATCAGACACTACACCTGTTTGAAGAGATAAATTAAAAATATTAGTTAATGGTTCACAGAGTTCCATTCTGCATTCCTTAAGAACCCTTGAAAAAACCTCATCAGGACCCGGCGACTTATTTTGCTTCAGTCTGTCTATCTGCTTCACAACCATTTCACTAGTGACTGTGATGTTACATAATTTATCTTCTTCTAGCCCACTATAAAAATTAATTACTGGAATATTATTAGTGTCTTCCTGTGTAAAAACCGAGAGAAAATAATTATTTAAAATTGAGCACATTTCATTCTCTTTGTCAGTAAGATGCCCATAGTTATTTTTAAGGGGACCTATCTTATCTCTAACTTTTGTTCTATATACCTGGAAAAAACTTTTTGGGTTAGTTTTAGAATCCCTAGCAACTTTAATTTCATAGTCCCTTTTAGCTTTTCTTATCCCCTTTTTCTTCTTAAGACTTTTAATATCAAAGTTGTATTTAAAAATCTTGATACAGTAAAAAAACTTTTGATAAAGAATTGTCCCCAAAATGCTGACGGATGTGTCTATAAGATTCCTTGTAAAATTTGCGATAAAGTTTATTACGGTCAAACTGGTAAAAATCTCGAACTAAGATTAAAACAACATAAATATAGCATTAGAACTGGACAAGATTCCAATGTTCTATTTATTCAATTGATTTTCAAAAAGTTTAGAAAGTTGTATCAAGCAAGTCCATGGTCGACAGGAATATAATTGAATCTTCATTCATAAAAAGCAATTTTGATGCTTTACTTTCATTGTTCCTTGATAATGTGAGAAGTCACGAAATCGCTTAAAATTTCTCTATTCTTTCATATATATATATATATATATATATATATATATATATATATATATATATATATATATATATATATATATATATATATATATATAGAATATGCAAAACAACCACTGTGAAAGGATAGTGAAATTCCATGCGCTTTCGTGACTTCTCACATTATCAAGATAGTTCCTTGATAATGTGAGAAGTCACGAAATCGCATGGACTTTCACTCTCCTTTCACATTGGTTGTTTTGTATATATATATATATATATATATATATGTGTGTGTGTGTGTGTGTGTGTGTGTGTGTGTGTGTGTGTGTGTGTGTGTATGTGTGAGTGTGTGAGTGTGTGTGTGTGTGTGTGTGTGTGTGTGTGTGTGTGTGTGTGTGTGTGTGTGTGTGTGTGTGTGTGTGTGTGTGTGTGTATGTGTGAGTGTGTGAGTGTGTGTGTGTGTGTGTGTGTGTGTGTGTGTGTGTGTGTGTGTGTGTGTGTGTGTGTGTGTGTGTGTGTGTGTGTGTGTGTGTGTGTGTAATTTGTTCAATATAAGAATTAAAGCAGGGAGGATACTCAAGAACTGGCAGAGAGCAGAAAGAGTGCAAGAAGTATAGGGGGATAAACCTGTTACGTATATTGTAGTAAAGTGTATGTTAGAATTATTACTGAGAGTTAAGGGCGAGACATATAGCAGAATCGCAGAGGAACAGGGAGGGTTTATAAAGAGCAAGGGATGTGTAGACCAATTAGATTGAAGCATGTAAGTAAACAATACTTACATAAGAGTAAAGAAATATCTGTCGCATTTGTGGATTTAGAAAAGCCATGTGATAGAATGGACAGGGAAGCAATGAAGCAAATGTATGGAACAGGTAGTTAGCTACTAAAAGTAGAGTTTTTGTACAGAGAGTAAGGCTCAGATTAGGGAATGTAGGAGACACAGGAGCCATTTTTTCAATAAAAGTAGGCCTTAAACAAGGATGACTGACGTCATCATGATTAAATATATTTACAGATAGGGTTGTAAATGAAGCAAATGCTAAAGTCCAGGGGAGAGGCGTTGTTCTTTACCGATGACACCGTTCTTTTGGGAGATTCATAAGAAAAGTTTTCAAGGTTAGTCGACGAGTTTGGAAAAGTATAAAATATGGAAAGCAAAATCAAACGCAGAAAAGAACAAGGTATTGGATATCAAATAGATAGGAGGGAGTATAACGGAAATGAATATATGTTGATATCTGGGAGTAGACATGTGGTCAGATGGATCTATGAAAGACGAGGTGACCCACAGAATAGATGGAGGGGAAAAAGGTAGATGGAGTGTTTAGGTATCGGTGAAATTTATTTAAGGAATCGTAAAGAAGACTGATACCAACCCATCTACATGGATGAGGTATGGATGAGAGGCATTATATTAATGCGAGGTACGGCAGAGCAAGAAAATACTAGAATAGCTTCGGAGAGTAACGTCTAGGTATATAAATTTCCAAGTGTGACAGAGAGGACTGTGGAACGCAACACTGCCGAGGTATAAGCGTAGGAAGGAAGAGAGGAATCGGACACCGTGTGCGTGTGTGAGAGAGAGAAAGAGAGCAGCAGCTTGGGGAAGGGGAGGGTGATGGAGGGTGAGAGGAACATTCCCAGCCACCACTACACACCCACGTCTAGTATTGTTACTACTACCACTGCTGCTGCTGTTGACTCTTGTACCTGCGCTCTTCACCCCCTCCCTTTCCTCCCAGACTCACACAGACGAGGCAGGATCCATACATAGCTTGAAAATGAGGTAACGATAAGACTATTGGCCCATGCTAGGCAGGTCTACTCTCACTCACACGCACTCATATACTCGTCCATCTTATATGTAAAACTATCCAAAGTTCCTTGTCTTAATGACGCTACACGGGAGTTTGTTCCAGTCATCTACAACTTTAATGATAAACCAGTACTTACCTAAATTCTTTCCAAATGTAAATTTGTCAAATTTTACTCTACTGCTGCGAGTCCTATCACTGTCCATTTTATTTATTTTAGTTTTCCATCTACTTGTACACGTCCATCACATCTCCCTTAATTCTGCGTCCTTACAGAGAGTGTAAATTCATTCATTACCTTCAGTCTATCTTCGTAGGAAAGATTTCTGGTACATGGGATCAACTTTGTCATTCTTCTCTGTATATTTTCCAGGGTAATTACAATATGTCCAACCTGTCATATGGAGACCAGAAGTGAGCACCATAATCCACATGAAGCCTTGTTATTGTTATTGTTATTGTTATTGTTATTAAGATAATTCCATGAGATATTGAAACTTAGAAGTATGTGATCTTGTTCTTCAAGCTGTTCATTAACCCCAAGATAATTATTCAGAGAGTCATAATGTGCCAGAACCAGATCCAGCAGGTTATTTACGCAAGTTGGTTCTGACACACACTGTATTAAAAAGATGTCCTGGATCATTTCAAGAAATTCGCTAGATACTAAATTTCCGGTCAAATTCCTCCAATCAATATGACTAAAGGTAAAAATTTCCCATTAAAATTACCTCTTTGATTTTAGTTGCCAGAGCAGTTTCGTCCCAAATTAGGTCACCGTGGTCACTATCGAAGTTAGGAAGTCAATAGATCACACCTAAGACTACATTTTCCTGCCCATCAAGAAGCCTCAATCAAACAGATTCCGTGTCTGTACCTTCCATATTTATATAGTTTCTGATCCATCAGTTTCAATTTTCCCCAACATTTATATCAGCTCCGCTCCCTTTCCTGTTGACTCCATCAGTGTGGAATAATTTATACTTCTGAATGTGACATTCAACAAGCATGTTCCTAGTTTTTAGACTGAACCAGACCTCAGTTATTGCAATAATATTTATGCTTCATCAACGAGCAATTAATCTTAGTTCGTCTATTTTATTTCTTTCACTTCGGCTATTTTTGTAGAAGATACTAAGAAAGTTTTTATCTCTCTTCGTAGATCAATTTCCTTCTTTCTTTTACCAGTAAGTAGCTAATTTATAAGCTATCCTGTTTACTGAACATCTTCCCAGAAATATCTCGGCAACTTTGATCTCTCGGTCCCCAGCACTTCAACCCCTTTGTTCCCCCCTAATATAAACCCTTACCTCTATCTTCTATCCTGGAGTTTACCTGGAGAGAGTTTCGGGGGTCAACGCCCCCGCGGCCCGGTCTGTGACCAGGCCTCCTGGTGGATCAGCCCCTGATCAACCAGGCTGTTGCTGCTGGCTGCACGCAAACCAACGTACGAGCCACAGCCCGGCTGATCAGGAACTGACTTTAGGTGCTTGTCCAGTGCCAGCTATCAGCTTAAAATTCATACACAATTCATTACCCCCCCCCCGCTTGTCTCTGCGACATCAACCCAGGGTTACATTTTTGTTTGGCAGATTCATCGTACACTGCTCACCAAACTGTCGTTTTTTCATCCATATTATTGTACAAAATTATCATAAGTTGATAATTACGCTGCTCTAAATTACCGTCCTAATAATAATTTGTGTTACAGCTGTTTAAATAAGTAAAGGAAACAGCTAATTTTTATGCCAGTCATATAATGTGTATGCCAGTACCAAGCGAACATAGACTATATACCAGTCACATACCACTTACATACCAGTCATACCAGTTACACACCACTCACATACCAGTTACATATCAGTCACATACCAGTTACATACCAGTCATACCAGTTACACACCACTCACATACCAGTCACATACCAGTTACATACCACTCACATACCACTCACATACCACACACATACCAGTCACATACCAGTTACACACCACTCACATACCAGTCACATACCAGTTACATACCACTCACATACCACTCACATACCACACACATACCAGTCACATACCAGTTACATACCACTCACATACCACACACATACCAGTCACATCACAAAACTTACGTTTTTAGTATAATTACTTCACAAAATAATGTACCTTTCAGTTATATGTACATCAAAAAGCCTACCTTCTTATTTTGTTGTTAGTGGAGTGACTCTACACTGTCACTCATACTGATAACTTAAGATAAAGAACTCTCAGATCAGCTTGGTTGGGTCAAAGATGGCTGATCGAGGTGCAGTACCGAGGCAGTGATGCAGCAGCAGTATACTCTGCCTGATATTAGTAGATAGTTTGTAACAAGTCAGAAGCACTTCACCACACAGGTATCCTCTTTGTGCATTATTCTCAAGTACTGATACACGGAAGTCCCCGATTCACAATTCATTGTATTTTCATACGTGAACATTTTACTTTTAAACATTATGTTTAAAGACTTAAATAAAAATCGGGAAAATGCTGACACATTAACATAATCTACTCAGTACCATTACTTTGTGTATAAATGGTTTGGAAAAGGAAGTTTGAGGTAATCAGTCCCTCAGTCTGGACTGAACACATCGACTCCAGACTGAGGGACTGATTACCACAAACTCCTCCCCATCTTCCACCTCTCTCTGCACTGGACTGAAGAAGCCACTGGGTGGCGAAACATTTCCAGACTAAAGCTTCCCAAATGTTGCACCAGTGTCTCATTTATCAACATTACTGAGTTTGGAATACGTCAGCAGCAACTCACACAGATATTACATTTAAACTTAATATAATTGTGTAATTATTTAATTTAGAACGTCAATAAGTCGCACAATTATATTTGTAGCTAACTTATGTAAAATTATCAATAGATATTCACAAATTTATAAACTCATTAATTATTTTTTTCATGCAATTGGATTTAATTTATTATGTATATATATAAATAAGTAATATTGTCGAGATCTGAAACTCGAAATTATAGTACAAACCGTTTGATAATAATAGCTATAAGTATCGTATATCGTACCAAAGGCAAAATTATCGCACATGTGCTTTATTATCGTAGGAATGGCAGCCTTGGATGCACCCCATTCCTTGCGTACATATAATTTTTGTCATAGAAATGTTCCCAATTGTCAACGAAAAGAATTCAGAGTTCCTTGTAGTGTTAGTCTAGATTCCAGCTTCCTCTTCTAGGCAGAATACTACATGTGATCAGGATCCTTACCTTTGACATAATTAGATCAACAGCTGCCTTGTACTTAGCCAGTAACTTTTTCCTCCTGAATTTCCTAACATCGCTGCCTCCCATACCCAGTCAAATAATGGATCGTCTACATTACCTGACAATGTTATCTAATCTATTAGCTACATCATCCACACCTGTTATATGGAAACACATCCTCTGCCTTGCCTTCTTATTCTTCTTACATGAAACTCGATCCACATATGTAATCTGAGAATCTTCAACACAGACAGATCCCAGATCTTGAGGCGCATATCAACCAAATAACTGCTGCAGCAAATGAGCGTTTGACAAATCTAAGACTAACTTTTAGACATTTAAGTAAGGAATCATTGACGACACTGTACACCGTGTACTTTAGGCATATGCTGGAGCATGCAGCACCAGTATGGAACCCACATTTAGTCAAGCAATAAGTCTAGTCCCGGGGTATGCCCTATGAGGAGAGCTCAAAAGGAACGTAGCCTGATGACACTGGAGGACAGAAATAACTAGGGGTGATTTGATAACGTACAGAATAGTGACAAAAATTGATAGGCTGAATAGGGGAAGACTGTTAGAGAGGTGGGAAACAGGAACACAAGGGCACAGCTCCAAGATAAAACTTAGATGAATCACAGGGACGTTAGAAAGTATTTCTTCAGAAGAGTGAAGTTGTAGAGGCAGGAGCCTTGTCATACCTCTTTAAGAAGAGGTACGATAAGACTCTCGAAAACAGGAGGAGACAGTGACCACCGAAGAGGTGAGGTCAGGAGCTGAGACTCGACCCCCTGCAATCACATATAGGTAAATATATAAAGATGAATGCACACACACCCACACACACACACACACACACACACACACACACACACACACACACACACACACACAAACAAACACACACACACACACACACACACACACACACACACACACACACACACACACACACACACACACACACACACACACACACACACACACACACACACAAATAATGGAAAATTAAATTAAATAACTTCAACAATAACCCAAGAGGCTAATATAAACAACTGATAAACTAGTAAAAATTGCTCATAAATTTAACGAATAAAACAGTGCAGAAAACTCAGATTGTAAGAAAGAAAATTGTGAAGTAAATATTTCAGTAAGGTAAGAGCAGGAAATTAGGAGCGGCAGGTATCGAGCGTCATCCTCAACAGGTGTGTGGGAAGTAATTAGTGCCCTGTTATCTTACCAGAGACAAGTTATCTTACCTAGTTCCACCAACCAAACATGCATACACACACACACACACACACACACACACACACACACACACACACACACACACACACACACACACACACACACAGAAACTTACACACACAAATACAAGCACAAGCACAAACATACAGACAAACGCACACATACACATGTTTGTCGACAACTACCGCTCACAAACGGTAACATACACAAACATACACACACATAGGCTTAGTGTCGACACTAGGCCTGTACGTGGTGTGCAGGTGTGCGCGCGTGTTTGTCAAACGGTTATACACACATACACACATACTCAGACGCACACACACACACACACACACACACACACACACACACACACACACACACACACACACACACACACACACACATTTGAGTATGCAGCACCAGTTTAGAACCAACCTTGTCAAGCAACTCAAGAAATAAGAGAAAGTGCAAAGGTTTGCAACAAGACTAGTTCCGGAGCTAAGGAAAATGTCCTACGAAGAAAGGTTAAGGGAAATCTGCCTGACGACACTGGAGGACATGATGGTTAGGGAAGACATGATAACGACATATAAAATACTGTAAGGAATTGACAGGATGTCCAGAGATGGGACACAGAAACAAGGGGTCACAATTGAAAGTCAAAGACTCAGATGAATCAAAGGGATGTTAGGAAGTATTTTTTCAGACTTGTCAGGAAGTGGAATAGTCTGGAAAGTGACGTAGTAGAGGCAGGAACCATACATAGTTTTAAGACGAATTTTGATAAAGATCATGGAGCAGGGAGAGAGAGGACCTAGTAGTACCAGTGAAGAGGCGGGGCCAGGAGCTATGAATCGACCCCTGCAACCACAGTTGGGTGAGAATACACACACACTGTGGAGAAATTTTTCTCTAGGAGGGGGTATCAGCCCCCTTCAGCCCTTTTCAGCCCTGAGAGGTCTAGCCCTCTCAGAAGGTACAAGCATCTTGTTTACTTTCACATCAAGCAATGACAAGCAGATGTTTAACCAGCGTGTACCTGTCATAGGTCATGTGACTTCTTTACAAGAGACCTGTGTTGCAACCAATGTAGTTTAATGAGAGACAATCTCTTACCTTACCAGGACAATTAAGAAAAATCCTGCACCCACTTTATTACCATGTTTAAGACAGCGGACATTGTTGTCTATGCCCAGACAACAAGAATCAAGCATTCTGCATTGCTTCATGGTGGAAGTTTGGCAAGGAAAGAAAATTTGCTTGAATCAGCATTTTCTTTGAGGCTAGGCGGCGTAGGGTGCTGTGGCGTTTTAAGATTGCTTTTAACCCTGCCAAGGAAAACAATAACGCCGGGATAACGAACAAAGAACACTGATCCACGCGTTTTTGTGCATAAAAGTATCACAATAGACACAACAGATACAGAGAAGTGTGATCAGCTTCTTTAGTGATATGACTGTGAATAATTGACAATACTTGATGAACAGTGTGTAACAACGAGTGTTGCAATTCCTGACGGAGTGTAAGACAGTGCGACATTCTTCAAAGAACACGTCTGCTTCAATCAAGACACAGATACCCGGGTGCACATATGGGTCTGATACAGATACCCAGGTTGGTCTTGTAATTAATGAGACTAGGTCAGCTGCGCAGCACATAGATGGTTCATGTTTCTCTAGATTTATTACCATACACTCGGTTACGTGCGAGCTTTTTAGCCCAACACAAGTGAGCATAGATGCTCGTCAGTATACAGTTATTCATGAAATACTGACACAACAGCCCTTAGGGGCAATTATACTTACCATTAATCTTTATTACGACCCAAGTGTGGTTACGTCGATGACTCTAAGAACATTCTGGACGCGGCTGCAGAATGTGGAGACATCATTAAGCTAAGTCCCATACAGTTCACTTATTATAAGACTTGCTTGTTTGTATGCAACCCCTCCACCTAACACACACACATTCAAAATACACACAAACACAGAAACCCGTAAGAAGCAACAATACCATTACAATGTGTTAATGAACTGTCATGAGAGTGACTAACAACCCGGTCACGTCATCGACCGCCTGGTTACATAATTTGCAAACTGACACTCAGACTCATACTTCATAAACGTTTTATATCTGCCTTCACCTCGTGCAGTATTTTGTGCCAGAGAAAGAGGGAGAGAGAGAAAGAGATGGAGTAAGAGAGACAATAAAAGAGGTAGTAAGAGAGGGCACTGAATACCGACTCGCTGGATACAACGTAACCCTCTCAGTGGCCCTATAAATTCATAGCAAGAAGGCTAACTAGAATGTAAATAAGACATGTGCAGTACTAGGCTATGTAGTGGAGTGGGGAAGATCTGAGAGAAACAATGTCTTGACAGAGCGCCTGTGAGGGGGAACTGGATTGATAAAGTTCCTGGTGTGAGAAACAATGTCTTGACATAGCGCCTGTGAGGGGGAACTGGATTGATAAAGTTCTTGGTGAGAGAAACAATGTCTTGACAGAGCGCCTGTGAGGGGGAACTGGATTGATAAAGTTCCTGGTGCGAGAAACAATGGACTAACAAAACTCCTGTTGAGTGAAACAGCGGACTGATAAAACTCCTGTGAACGACACATGTCAATAACACATCCTGGCATTGATACAAGTGTCTGATTCACCTAGAATTTTCAATGTAATCATAGACCGAGTGCAACAAACATAGCTAAGTGAATCATCTAGTATCACCTACCCTCAATTAACTTGTCAATGCCGTGTGTTTAAGTTAAATGGTAATTTGTCGATAATGACTGTCAAAGTCTAAAATCAGAAGTAGGTGATATATATACCGTGCCTACACATTTTTCTGTGTGTGGGGGGGAGGGGGTAAGTGCCACCATAGCGTATATTACCATATTCTTCCATACACCAGTTGACCCATTACCATCGCTGCTTAACGTTCCCATTAGATGTTACAGTGTTACTATCACAATTAGTACAGTGTTACTACCATCACATAATTAGTACAGTGTTACTACCATCACATAATTAGCACAGTGTTACTACAGTCTATCACATAATTAGTAGTGTTACTACAGCAACAGCAGCAGCAGCAGCAGCAGCAGCAGCAATAATACAGACCTGTAAGCCAGCGGAAGGCCTCGGTCAGATGGCTAAAAGCTCCAGCTGCGGGCTATCATATGACTAAGACCCGCGCCGTAAAACACTTGTCCCGTTTCCTGACAAACCTTACCTAACCTAAGCTCACACACTCAGCATGAATGGTGGCACAGAGGGTGCCATACAGGGCAGGACACCGGAGGTCAGATGGGTCATTACCTCCACCAGCAGGAGGAGAGCCACGAGTGGCCCGCCATGATAATGAGTCCCCCGACATGATTACTCCACTCGAATTTACCTGCTGCGGCGGGTGATGACACCTGGACCTGACACAATCCTTCTTTACGGCGCTCAGGAAGTGGTATTTTAGTTGTGTGTGTGTGTGTGACGACGGCCGCCCGCTGCGTCAAGACGACGGCCGCCCGCTGCGTCAAGATGACGGCCGCCCGCTGCGTCAAGATGACGGCCGCCCGCTGCGTCAAGATGACGGCCGCCCGCTGCGTCAAGATGACGGCCGCCCGCTGCGTCAAGACGACGGCCGCCCGCTGCGTCAAGACGACGGCCGCCCGCTGCGTCAAGACGACGGCCGCCCGCTGCGTCAAGACGACGGCCGCCCGCTGCGTCAAGATGACGGCCGCCCGCTGCGTCAAGATGACGGCCGCCCGCTGCGTCAAGATGACGGCCGCCCGCTGCGTCAAGATGACGGCCGCCCGCTGCGTCAAGACGACGGCCGCCCGCTGCGTCAAGACGACGGCCGCCCGCTGCGTCAAGACGACGGCCACCCGCTGCGTCAAGATGACGGCCGCCCGCTGCGTCAAGATGACGGCCGCCCGCTGCGTCAAGACGACGGCCGCCCGCTGCGTCAAGATGACGGCCGCCCGCTGCGTCAAGACGACGGCCGCCAGCTGCGTCAAGAAGACGGCCGCCCGCTGCGTCAAGATGACGGCCGCCCGCTGCGTCAAGATGACGGCCGCCCGCTGCGTCAAGACGACGGCCGCCCGCTGCGTCAAGACGACGGCCGCCCGCTGCGTCAAGACGACGGCCGCCCGCTGCGTCAAGATGACGGCCGCCCGCTGCGTCAAGATGACGGCCGCCCGCTGCGTCAAGATGACGGCCGCCCGCTGCGTCAAGATGACGGCCGCCCGCTGCGTCAAGACGACGGCCGCCCGCTGCGTCAAGGCGACGGCCGCCCGCTGCGTCAAGACGACGGCCACCCGCTGCGTCAAGATGACGGCCGCCCGCTGCGTCAAGATGACGGCCGCCCGCTGCGTCAAGACGACGGCCGCCCGCTGCGTCAAGATGACGGCCGCCCGCTGCGTCAAGACGACGGCCGCCAGCTGCGTCAAGATGACGGCCGCCCGCTGCGTCAAGATGACGGCCGCCCGCTGCGTCAAGATGACGGCCGCCCGCTGCGTCAAGATGACGGCCGCCCGCTGCGTCAAGATGACGGCCGCCCGCTGCGTCAAGACGACGGCCGCCCGCTGCGTCAAGATGACGGCCGCCCGCTGCGTCAAGATGACGGCCGCCCGCTGCGTCAAGATGACGGCCGCCCGCTGCGTCAAGATGACGGCCGCCCGCTGCGTCAAGATGACGGCCGCCCGCTGCGTCAAGATGACGGCCGCCCGCTGCGTCAAGATGACGGCCGCCCGCTGCGTCAAGATGACGGCCGCCCGCTGCGTCAAGATGACGGCCGCCCGCTGCGTCAAGACGACGGCCGCCCGCTGCGTCAAGACGACGGCCACCCGCTGCGTCAAGATGACGGCCGCCCGCTGCGTCAAGATGACGGCCGCCCGCTGCGTCAAGACGACGGCCGCCCGCTGCGTCAAGATGAAGGCCGCCCGCTGCGTCAAGACGACGGCCGCCAGCTGCGTCAAGATGACGGCCGCCCGCTGCGTCAAGATGACGGCCGCCCGCTGCGTCAAGATGACGGCCGCCCGCTGCGTCAAGACGACGGCCGCCCGCTGCGTCAAGATGACGGCCGCCCGCTGCGTCAAGATGACGGCCGCCCGCTGCGTCAAGATGACGGCCGCCCGCTGCGTCAAGACGACGGCCGCCCGCTGCGTCAAGACGACGGCCACCCGCTGCGTCAAGATGACGGCCGCCCGCTGCGTCAAGATGACGGCCGCCCGCTGCGTCAAGACGACGGCCGCCCGCTGCGTCAAGATGAAGGCCGCCCGCTGCGTCAAGACGACGGCCGCCAGCTGCGTCAAGATGACGGCCGCCCGCTGCGTCAAGATGACGGCCGCCCGCTGCGTCAAGATGACGGCCGCCCGCTGCGTCAAGACGACGGCCGCCCGCTGCGTCAAGATGACGGCCGCCCGCTGCGTCAAGATGACGGCCGCCCGCTGCGTCAAGATGACGGCCGCCCGCTGCGTCAAGATGACGGCCGCCCGCTGCGTCAAGATGACGGCCGCCCGCTGCGTCAAGATGACGGCCGCCCGCTGCGTCAAGATGACGGCCGCCCGCTGCGTCAAGATGACGGCCGCCCGCTGCGTCAAGACGACGGCCGCCCGCTGCGTCAAGATGACGGCCGCCCGCTGCGTCAAGATGACGGCCGCCCGCTGCGTCAAGGTGGTGATCAGCGCTTCTTAAAATATCATCTAGTGAGTCGAATAATTATCATTACTAACCATCGTTTATAGTGATGGTATACAATGTATGTACTACTGTTTTATTATTATTATTATTATTATTATTAGTAGTAGTAGTAGTAGTAGTAGTAGTAGTAGTAGTAGTAGTAGTAGTAGTAATAGTGATGGTATACAATGTATGTACTACTGTTTTATTATTATTATTATTATTATTATTATTAGTAGTAGTAGTAGTAGTAGTAGTAGTAGTAGTAATAGTGATGGTATACAATGTATGTACTACTGTTTTATTATTATTATTATTATTATTATTATTAGTAGTAGTAGTAGTAGTAGTAGTAGTAGTAGTAGTAGTAGTAATAGTGATGGTATACAATGTATGTACTACTGTTTTATTATTATTATTATTATTAGTAGTAGTAGTAGTAGTAGTAGTAGTAGTAGTAGTAATAGTGATGGTATACAATGTATGTACTACTGTTTTATTATTATTATTATTATTAGTAGTAGTAGTAGTAGTAGTAGTAGTAGTAGTAGTAGTAGTAGTAGTAGTAGTAATAGTGATGGTATACAATGTATGTACTACTGTTTTATTATTATTATTATTATTATTATTATTAGTAGTAGTAGTAGTAGTAGTAGTAGTAGTAGTAGTAGTAGTAGTAATAGTGATGGTATACAATGTATGTACTACTGTTTTATTATTATTATTATTATTAGTAGTAGTAGTAGTAGTAGTAGTAGTAGTAGTAATAGTGATGGTATACAATGTATGTACTACTGTTTTATTATTATTATTATTATTATTATTATTAGTAGTAGTAGTAGTAGTAGTAGTAGTAGTAATAGTGATGGTATACAATGTATGTACTACTGTTTTATTATTATTATTATTATTATTATTAGTAGTAGTAGTAGTAGTAGTAGTAGTAATAGTGATGGTATACAATGTATGTACTACTGTTTTATTATTATTATTAGTAGTAGTAGTAGTAGTAGTAGTAATAGTGGTAGTAGTAGTAGTAGTAATAGTGATGGTATACAATGTATGTACTACTGTTTTATTATTATTATTATTAGTAGTAGTAGTAGTAGTAGTAGTAATAGTGGTAGTAGTAGTAGTAGTAATAGTGGTAGTAGTAGTAGTAGTAATAGTAGTAGCAGTAGTAGTAGTAATAGTGGTAGTAGTAGTAGTAGTAATAGTGGTAGTAGTAGTAGTAGTAATAGTAGTAGCAGTAGTAGTAGTAATAGTGGTAGTAGTAGTAGTAGTAATAGTGATGGTATACAATGTATGTACTACTGTTTTATTATTATTATTATTATTATTATTAGTAGTAGTAGTAGTAGTAGTAGTAATAGTGATGGTATACAATGTATGTACTACTGTTTTATTATTATTATTATTATTATTATTATTATTATTAGTAGTAGTAGTAGTAGTAGTAGTAGTAATAGTGATGGTATACAATGTATGTACTACTGTTTTATTATTATTATTATTATTATTATTATTATTATTATTATTAGTAGTAGTAGTAGTAGTAGTAGTAGTAGTAGTAGTAGTAGTAATAGTGGTAGTAGTAGTAGTACTAATAGTGATGATATACAATGTATGTACCAGCGGCAGTAGCAGCAGCAGCAACAGGCAGCAGCAGCAGCACATGGCAGCAGCACAAGTGGCAGCAGCAGCAGCAGCATTAGCACCAGCACAGTGGCAGCAGCAGTAGCAGCAGCAAGAGTGCAGCAGTAACAGTGGCAGCAGCAGCATTAGCATTAGCACCAGTAACAGGCAGAAGCAGTAGCAATAGCCTTGTAGCAGCAGCAGTAGTGGCATTAGCACCAGCACATGGCAGTAGCAGCAACAATAGTGGCAGTAGCAGCAGTAGTGGCATTAGCACTAGCAATAGTGGTAGCAGTAGCAGCAATAGTGGCAGCAGTAGTAATAGCAGTAGCAGCACAGCATTAGCACCTTAGCAATAGTGGCAGTAGCAGTAGTCACAAGCAGTAGCAGTAACCAGCAGCAGCAGCACATGGCAGCAGCAAGCACATAGCAGCAGCACAGCCACCTACAGCGGCAGCAGTATTAGTACTAGTAATAGTGGTAGTAGTAGTAATAGTGGTAGTAGTAGTAGTAGTAATAATAATAGTGGTAGTAGTAGTATTAGTATTAGTACTAGTAATAGTGGTAGTAGTAGTAGTAGTATTAGTACTAGTAATAGTGGTAGTAGTAGTAGTAATAGTGGTAGCAGTAGTAATAGTGGTAGTAGTAGTAGTAGTATTAGTACTAGTAATAGTGGTAGTAGTAGTAGTAGTAGTAGTAACTAGTAGTAGTAGTAGTAGTAATAGTGGTAGTAGTAGCAGTAGGTATCCCTGAAAGGATATCATCAAGAGAATGACTGAAATATTTTCTTCCTCCTACTTCTCGACTTTATTTCGCTCGTAACTCGAGAATGTCTCATCCAATCGGCTTCAACTTTCCAACACTTGTGTATGATAACGAGGGTAAATTCTAAGAACACCCGGGATGTTCACGTGACCTGTGACCTGAACCCATCCCCATTATTATTACAATCACAACTAAGCGCCAAACCCACCAGGGTTGAACCCATCCTCAGCATCCTGGAATGTTTACCTGGAGTTTACCTGGAGAGAGTTTCGGGGGTCAACGCCCCCACGGCCCGGTCTGTGACCAGGCCTCCTGGTGGATCAGCGCCTGATCAACCAGGCTGTTGCTGCTGGCTGCACGCAAACCAACGTACGAGCCACAGCCCGGCTGATCAGGCTGGGATAACTTCCAAAATCCTCAGTGGCGGAGTTTCCGAGGTTCACAGAGAGTACAACAACGACCACGGAGAAAAATTCAATTACTCCAGAATGGCCTTTCTCATCGGCTTCAAATTTTGACTAATGTTGGGTTTTCTTGAAACGTCTCTCACCTCGAGCTGTGTAAGTTTCAATTAGCCAGTTTTACTAAGCAAATTGCTTCCCGTGTTGTAACTAGAGAACGCCTCTTCAGCTCGACTTCAAACCCTAAAATCTGGTTTAGATAAGAAATACTTCTGCATTAATTTTTCCAGTTTTATCGAACTGGGTTTTTAAAAAAAATAAAACCAAATATTTTTTTCCTCAATAGGATTGCAGGGAATTTTAAATAGAATGTAAATGTGAAAATCCAAACTGGAAAAAAATAAAAACCAGCGGATTTATGGCGTTTTTAAGTCTTATTCCGAACATTTTTCACCAGGATTTTCATTTGCTACTTCAAAAATTATCATTTATTACTCGAGAACGACTTATTCGATCACCTTCAAACTTTGAACACAACTTGTGCCTTTTTTTTGGTTCTGCATGGTTAATATACTGGGGAGCACTAAACCCGTAGGGATTATACAGCGCCTGTGGGGGATGTGGAAGGCATTCAGGCTTAATTCAGGGAACTGGAGCACACATCCGATTCCCTAGATCAAGAGCCCCTCACCAGAATCAAGGAACCTCCCTTGAGGGGCCTTTGTTGCAAACAGTCCCATCGTATTTTTTTTTCTGATCGGCCATTTTCCCATTATTAGCCTCGTGATACTATGGTATTTTCCCTTATTTTATTCTCCCCCGTCCCTTGATGCTGGTGAGGGGGGATCTTGATCCAGGGAATTGGATTTACTTTCCACCTTGCTTGAATCGAATTTCAAATGCCTCCCATTTCACAGGAGCTATATGATCCCTACAGATTTGGTGCTTTCACCTGATTAAAATATGCCAATTCCGAACGGCATCAGTCCTCAGCGGCGGATGACCCGTATGAAATAATAATAAAAATAATAATAATAATAACACTACTACTACTACTAATGATAATAATAATATCAACAATACTACTACTACTACTACTGCTACTAAAACTACTACTACTAAAACTACTGCTACTAAAACTACTGCTACTAAAACTACTGCTACTAAAACTACTGCTACTAAAACTACTGCTACTAAAACTACTGCTACTAAAACTACTGCTACTAAAACTACTACTACTAAAACTACTGCTACTAAAACTACTGCTACTAAAACTACTGCTACTAAAACTACTGCTACTAAAACTACTGCTACTAAAACTACTGCTACTAAAACTACTGCTACTAAAACTACTACTACTAAAACTACTGCTACTAAAACTACTGCTACTAAAACTACTGCTACTAAAACTACTGCTACTAAAACTACTGCTACTAAAACTACTGCTACTAAAACTACTGCTACTAAAACTACTGCTACTAAAACTACTACTACTAAAACTACTGCTACTAAAACTACTACTACTAAAACTACTGCTACTAAAACTACTGCTACTAAAACTACTGCTACTAAAACTACTGCTACTAAAACTACTACTACTAAAACTACTGCTACTAAAACTACTGCTACTAAAGCTACTGCTACTAAAACTACTGCTACTAAAACTACTACTACTAAAACTACTACTACTAAAACTACTGCTACTAAAACTACTACTACTAAAACTACTACTACTACTACTACTGCTACTAAAACTACTACTACTAAAACTACTGCTACTAAAACTACTACTACTAAAACTACTGCTACTAAAACTACTACTACTAAAACTACTGCTACTAAAACTACTGCTACTAAAACTACTGCTACTAAAACTACTACTACTAAAACTACTGCTACTAAAACTACTGCTACTAAAACTACTGCTACTAAAACTACTGCTACTAAAACTACTACTACTAAAACTACTGCTACTAAAACTACTGCTACTAAAACTACTGCTACTAAAACTACTGCTACTAAAACTACTACTACTAAAACTACTACTACTAAAACTACTGCTACTAAAACTACTGCTACTAAAACTACTGCTACTAAAACTACTGCTACTAAAACTACTACTACTAAAACTACTGCTACTAAAACTACTACTACTAAAACTACTGCTACTAAAACTACTACTACTAAAACTACTGCTACTAAAACTACTGCTACTAAAACTACTGCTACTAAAACTACTACTACTAAAACTACTGCTACTAAAACTACTACTACTAAAACTACTGCTACTAAAACTACTGCTACTAAAACTACTGCTACTAAAACTACTGCTACTAAAACTACTACTACTAAAACTACTGCTACTAAAACTACTACTACTAAAACTACTGCTACTAAAACTACTGCTACTAAAACTACTACTACTAAAACTACTGCTACTAAAACTACTGCTACTAAAACTACTGCTACTAAAACTACTACTACTAAAACTACTGCTACTAAAACTACTACTATTAAAACTACTGCTACTAAAACTACTGCTACTAAAACTACTGCTACTAAAACTACTGCTACTAAAACTACTGCTACTAAAACTACTGCTACTAAAACTACTACTACTAAAACTACTACTACTAAAACTACTGGTACTAAAACTACTGCTACTAAAACTACTGCTACTAAAACTACTGCTACTAAAACTACTACTACTAAAACTACTGCTACTAAAACTACTGCTACTAAAACTACTACTACTAAAACTACTGCTACTAAAACTACTGCTACTAAAACTACTGCTACTAAAACTACTGCTACTAAAACTACTGCTACTAAAACTACTACTAAAACTACTGCTACTAAAACTTCTGCTACTAAAACTACTGCTACTAAAACTACTGCTACTAAAACTACTACTACTAAAACTACTGCTACTAAAACTACTGCTACTAAAACTACTGCTACTAAAACTACTACTACTAAAACTACTGCTACTAAAACTACTACTACTAAAACTACTACTACTAAAACTACTGCTACTAAAACTACTACTACTAAAACTACTGCTACTAAAACTACTGCTACTAAAACTACTGTTACTAAAACTACTGCTACTAAAACTACTGCTACTAAAACTACTGCTACTAAAACTACTACTACTAAAACTACTGCTACTAAAACTACTGCTACTAAAACTACTGCTACTAAAACTACTGCTACTAAAACTACTGCTACTAAAACTACTGCTACTAAAACTAATACTACTACTAATAATAATAACTAACACTAATAGTAATAATAATAATAATAATAATAATAATAATAATAATAATAATAATAATAATAATAATAATATGGAGGGGTTAAAGTAGTGAGTGGTCAAGTAACTAGAGCAGTGATGCTGGGAATATTTCTTACAGAACATAAAGTAAGTTAGGCCAGATGTTCTTGATCTCTTCTACCCTATGTCACCTTCCTCTCTTCTACCCTATGTCACCTTCCTCTCTTCTACCCTATGTCACCTTCCTCTCTTCTACCCTATGTCACCTTCCTCTCTTCTACCCTATGTCACCCTCCTCTCTTCTACCCTGTCACCCTCCTCTCCTCTACCCTATGTCACCCTCCTCTCTTCTACCCTATGTCACCCTCCTCTCTTCTACCCTATGTCACCCTCCTCTCTTCTACCCTATGTCACCCTCCTCTCCTCTACCCTATGTCACCCTCCTCTCCTCTACCCTATGTCACCCTCCTCTCTTCTACCCTATGTCACCCTCCTCTCTTCTACCCTATGTCACCCTCCTCTCTTCTACCCTATGTCACCCTCCTCTCCTCTACCCTATGTCACCCTCCTCTCTTCTACCCTATGTCACCCTCCTCTCTTCTACCCTATGTCACCCTCCTCTCTTCTACCCTATGTCACCTTCCTCTCTTCTACCCTATGTCACCCTCCTCTCTTCTACCCTATGTCACCCTCCTCTCCTCTACCCTATGTCACCCTCCTCTCTTCTACCCTATGTCACCCTCCTCTCCTCTACCCTATGTCACCTTCCTCTCTTCTACCCTATGTCACCTTCCTCTCTTCTACCCTATGTCACCCTCCTCTCCTCTACCCTATGTCACCCTCCTCTCTTCTACCCTATGTCACCCTCCTCTCTTCTACCCTATGTCACCCTCCTCTCTTCTACCCTATGTCACCTTCCTCTCTTCTACCCTATGTCACCCTCCTCTCTTCTACCCTATGTCACCCTCCTCTCTTCTACCCTATGTCACCCTCCTCTCTTCTACCCTATGTCACCCTCCTCTCCTCTACCCTATGTCACCCTCCTCTCTTCTACCCTATGTCACCCTCCTCTCTTCTACCCTATGTCACCCTCCTCTCTTCTACCCTATGTCACCTTCCTCTCTTCTACCCTATGTCACCCTCCTCTCCTCTACCCTATGTCACCCTCCTCTCTTCTACCCTATGTCACCCTCCTCTCTTCTACCCAATGTCACCCTCCTCTCTTCTACCCTATGTCACCTTCCTCTCTTCTACCCTATGTCACCCTCCTCTCTTCTACCCTATGTCACCCTCCTCTCTTCTACCCAATGTCACCCTCCTCTCTTCTACCCTATGTCACCTTCCTCTCTTCTACCCTATGTCACCCTCCTCTCCTCTACCCTATGTCACCCTCCTCTCCTCTACCCTATGTCACCCTCCTCTCCTCTACCCTATGTCACCCTCCTCTCTTCTACCCTATGTCACCCTCCTCTCTTCTACCCTATGTCACTCTCCTCTCCTCTACCTTATGTCACCCTCCTCTCCTCTACCCTATGTCACCCTCCTCTCTTCTACCCTATGTCACCCTCCTCTCCTCTACCCTGTGTCACCCTCCTCTCTTCTACCCTATGTCACCATCCTCTCTTCTACCCTACGTCACCCTCCTCTCCTCTACCCTATGTCACACTCCTCTCCTCTACCATATGTCACCCTCCTCTCTTCTACCTTATGTCACACTCCTCTCTTCTACCCTATGTCACCCTCCTCTCTTCTACCCTATGTCACCTTCCTCTCTTCTACCCTATGTCACCCTCCTCTCTTCTACCCTATGTCACCCTCCTCTCCTCTACCCTATGTCACCTTCCTCTCTTCTACACTATGTCACCCTCCTCTCTTCTACCCTATGTCACCCTCCTCTCTTCTACCCTATGTCACCCTCCTTTCTTCTACCCTATGTCACCTTCCTCTCTTCTACCCTATGTCACCTTCCTCTCTTCTACCCTATGTCACCCTCCTCTCTTCTACCCTATGTCACCCTCCTCTCTTCTACCCTATGTCACCCTCCTCTCTTCTACCCTATGTCACCCTCCTCTCTTCTACCCTATGTCACCTTCCTCTCTTCTACCCTATGTCACCCTCCTCTCCTCTACCCTATGTCACCCTCCTCTCTTCTACCCTATGTCACCCTCCTCTCCTCTACCCTATGTCACCCTCCTCTCTTCTACCCTATGTCACCCCCCTCTCTTCTACCCTATGTCACTCTCCTCTCCTCTACCATATGTCACCCTCCTCTCCTCTACCCTATGTCACCCTCCTCTCTTCTACCCTATGTCACCCTCCTCTCCTCTACCCTGTGTCACCCTCCTCTCTTCTACCCTATGTCACCATCCTCTCTTCTACCCTATGTCACCCTCCTCTCCTCTACCCTATGTCACCCTCCTCTCCTCTACCATATGTCACCCTCCTCTCTTCTACCTTATGTCACCCTCCTCTCTTCTACCCTATGTCACCCTCCTCTCTTCTACCCTATGTCACCTTCCTCTCTTCTACCCTATGTCACCCTCCTCTCTTCTACCCTATGTCACCCTCCTCTCTTCTACCCTATGTCACCTTCCTCTCTTCTACCCTATGTCACCCTCCTCTCCTCTACCCTATGTCACCCTCCTCTCTTCTACCCTATGTCACCCTCCTCTCTTCTACCCTATGTCACCCTCCTCTCCTCTACCATATGTCACCCTCCTCTCTTCTACCTTATGTCACCCTCCTCTCTTCTACCCTATGTCACCCTCCTCTCTTCTACCCTATGTCACCTTCCTCTCTTCTACCCTATGTCACCCTCCTCTCTTCTACCCTATGTCACCCTCCTCTCCTCTACCCTATGTCACCCTCCTCTCTTCTACCCTATGTCACCCTCCTTTCTTCTACCCTATGTCACCTTCCTCTCTTCTACCCTATGTCACCTTCCTCTCTTCTACCCTATGTCACCCTCCTCTCTTCTACCCTATGTCACCCTCCTCTCTTCTACCCTATGTCACCCTCCTTTCTTCTATCCTATGTCACCTTCCTCTCTTCTACCCTATGTCACCTTCCTCTCTTCTACCCTATGTCACCCTCCTCTCTTCTACCCTATGTCACCCTCCTCTCTTCTACCCTATGTCACCCTCCTCTCTTCTACCCTATGTCACCCTCCTCTCTTCTACCCTATGTCACCTTCCTCTCTTCTACCCTATGTCACCCTCCTCTCCTCTACCCTATGTCACCCTCCTCTCTTCTACCCTATGTCACCCTCCTCTCTTCTACCCTATGTCACCCTCCTCTCTTCTACCCTATGTCACCCTCCTCTCTTCTACCCTATGTCACCCTCCTCTCTTCTACCCTATGTCACCTTCCTCTCTTCTACCCTATATCACCTTCCTCTCTTCTACCCTATGTCACCCTCGTCTCTTCTATCCTATGTCACCCTCCTCTCTTCTACCCTATGTCACCTTCCTCTCTTCTACCCTATGTCACCCTCCTCTCTTCTACCCTATGTCACCCTCCTCTCTTCTACTCTGTCACCCTCCTCTCTTCTACCCTATGTCACCCTCCTCTCTTCTACCCTATGTCACTCTCCTCTCTTCTACCCTATGTCACCCTCCTCTCTTCTACCCTATGTCACCTTCCTCTCTTCTACCCTATGTCACCCTCCTCTCTTCTACCCTATGTCACCCTCCTCTCTTCTACCCTATGTCACCTTCCTCTCTTCTACCCTATGTCGCCCTCCTCTCTTCTACCCTATGTCACCCTCCTCTATTCTACCCTATGTCACTCTCCTCTCTTCTACCCTATGTCACCCTCCTCTCTTCTACCCTATGTCACCTTCCTCTCTTCTACCCTATGTCACCCTCCTCTCTTCTACCCTATGTCACCCTCCTCTCTTCTACCCTATGTCACCCTCCTCTCTTCTACCCTATGTCACCCTCCTCTTTTCTACCCTATGTCACCCTCCTCTTTTCTACCCTATGTCACCCTCCTCTCTTCTACCCTATGTCACCCTCCTCTCTTCTACCCTATGTCACCTTCCTCTCTTCTACCCTATGTCACCCTCCTCTCTTCTACCCTATGTCACCCTCCTCTCTTCTACCCTATGTCACCCTCCTCTCTTCTACCCTATGTCACCTTCCTCTCTTCTACCCTATGTCACCCTCCTCTCTTCTACCCTATGTCACCCTCCTCTCTTCTACCCTATGTCACCCTCCTCTCTTCTACCCTATGTCACCCTCCTCTCTTCTACCCTATGTCACCTTCCTCTCTTCTACCCTATGTCACCCTCCTCTTTTCTACCCTATGTCACCCTCCTCTTTTCTACTCTATGCCACCCTCCTCTTTTCTACCCTATGTCACCCTCCTCTCTTCTACCCTATATCACCCTCCTCTCTTCTACCCTACGTCCCCTCCTCTCCTCTACCCTATGTTCCCTTCCCTCTTCTACCCAATGTCCCCCTCTTCTGATTTGCACTTCTCCTTCCTTCCCCCATCATCATCTCTTACCGTTTATGCTGATTTACCATTAAGTGCGTGTTCATCAGAGTGGGAAGGCAGCGCTGTCATGCTCTTCAATGCTCCTCGCTACACTACTCAACACCTTAGTTGAACGACTCATTTCATTCCACAAATCCGTTTTGACATTAACAAAAATAATAAAATCCATGCATAAATTCAGTCTCCGTGTGGAAAATACAGATCTACGCGAATCCCAGTCCAGTCACGAGCAGTGGCGCATATTTGTGTTTTCTAAAGTTCATATGAATCCCACAACTGATAGAGAGAGAGAGAGAGAGAGAGAGAGAGAGAGAGAGAGAGAGAGAGAGAGAGAGAGAGAGTAAGAAAGAGAATAATAGTGTGAAAGCATTAATGTGTGGTTGTGGGGGACGAGTCCACTTCCTGACCCTCACAAATACTTAGGGATGGTCACACTGTTCCTAATGTCACAGGCTCTATCATGCCTATTCTTAAAACTGTGTACGTACTTCTCTTTCACCACTTTCTCGTCCAGATCGCTCCATCCAGTATTCACTCTGCACTTTCTCTAATTTCTTGACATGATTGACTAAGTACTGGGGCTACATACTCCAGTATCAGCCTGACGAACAGGGTATACTGTCTTGAATGAATACTTAATTTGTGAAACCGTGAAAGCTAGTCTTAGATACGCCAGACGTACATTTCCTGCAGCAGTAATTAAGGAGATATGCTCGTTACGATACTCACCTCAAGATCCTTCTCTTCAAGTAAGGTTTGCAGACTTCGTGCCCCACCCCTCGCTCCGTGTGTGTGTATGTGTGTGTGTGTGTGTATGTGTGTGTGTGTGTGTGTGTGTGTGTGTGTGTGTGTGTGTGTGTGTGTGTGTGTGTGTGTGTGTGTGTGTGTGTGTGTACTCACCTATTTGTACTCACCTATTTGTGGTTGCAGGGGTCGAGTCTTAGCTCCTGGCCCCGCCTCTTCACCGGTTGCTACTGGGCCCTCTCTCTCCCCGCTCCATGAGCTTTATCAAACCTCGTCTTAAAACTGTGTATGGTTCCTGCCTCCACTACGTCATTTTCTAGGCTATTCCACTGCCTTACAACTCTATGACTGAAGAAATACTTCCTAATATCTCTCTGACTCATTTGTGTCTTCAACTTCCAATTGTGGCCTCTTGTAGATTCTGTGTCCCCTCCCTGGAACATCCTGTCTTTGTCCACCTTGTCTATTCCACGCAGTATTTTATATGTCGTTATCATGTCTCCCCTGACCCTCCTGTCCTCCAGTGTCGTCAGGCCGATTTCCCTTAATCTTTCTTCATAGGACATTCCCCTTAGCTCTGGAACTAACCTTGTCGCAAACCTTTGTACTTTCTCTAGTTTCTTGACGTGCTTTATCAAGTGCGGGTTCCAAACAGGTGCTGCATACTCCAGTATGGGCCTGACATACACGGTGTACAGTGTCTTGAACGATTCCTTACTAAGGTATCGGAATGCTGTTCTCAGGTTTGCCAGGCGCCCATATGCTGCAGCAGTTATCTGATTGATGTGTGCTTCCGGAGACATGCTCGGTGTTATACTCACCCCAAGATCTTTCTCCTTGAGTGAGGTTTGCAGTCTTTGGCCACCTAGCCTATACTCTGTCTGCGGTCTTCTGTGCCCTTCCCCTATCTTCATGATTTTGCATTTGGCAGGATTAAATTCGAGAAGCCATTTGCTGGACCAGGTGTCCAGTCTGTCCAGGTCTCTTTGAAGTCCTGCCTTGTCCTCATCAGATTTAATTCTCCTCATTAACTTCACATCATCTGCAAACAGGGACACTTCTGAGTCTAACCCTTCCATCATGTCGTTCACATATACCAAAAATAGCACTGGTCCTAGGACCGACCCTTGTGGGACCCCGCTCGTCACAGGTGCCCACTGTGATACATCATTACGTACCATGACTCGTTGTTGCCTCCCTGTCAGGTATTCTCTGATCCATTGCAGTGCCCTTCCTGTTATATGCGCCTGATGCTCTAGCTTCTGCACTAATCTCTTGTGAGGAACTGTGTCAAAGGCCTTCTTGCAGTCCAAGAAGATGCAATCAACCCACCCCTCTCTCTCGTGTCTTACTTCTGTTATTTTATCATAAAACTCCAGAAGGTTTGTGACACAGGATTTGCCTTCCATGAATCCGTGCTGGTTGGCATTTATACTCTTGTTCCGTTCCAGGTGCTCCACCACTCTCCTCCTGATAATCTTCTCCATAACTTTGCATACTATACACGTCAATGACACAGGTCTATAGTTTAGTGCCTCTTTTCTGTCTCCTTTTTTAAAAATGGGAACTACATTTGCCGTCTTCCATACCTCAGGTAGTTGCCCAGTTTCCAGGGACGTGTTGAAGATTGTGGTAAGTGGCACACACAACATATCTGCTCCCTCTCTAAGGACCCATGGGGAGATGTTGTCCGGTCCCATTGCCTTTGAGGTAGCAGTTTCTTCACCTCCTCCTCATCTGTATGTATGTCGTCCAACACTTGTTGGTGTATTCCTTGCTGGTGTCCCCATCTGATCTGTCCCCCCAGATTCCTTCCTGTCTCTACTGTAAATACTTCCTTAAATCTCGTGTTGAGCTCCTCACATACCTCTTGATCGTTTCTTGTGAGTTCTCCACCTTCTTTCTTCAGCCTTATCACCTGGTCCTTGACTGTTGTCTTCCTCCTAATGTGGCTATACAGCAGTTTCGGGTCAGATTTGACTTTCGATGCTATGTCGTTTTCATACTGTCGCTGGGCTTCCCTCCTTATCTGTGCATACTCGTTTCTGGCTCTTCTACTAATCTCCTTGTTTTCCTGGGTCCTATGCCTCCTGTACCTTTTCCATTCTCTGTTGCACTTAGTTTTTGCCTCCCTACACTTTCGGGTAAACCAAGGACTCGTTTTGGTCTTCCTATTATTTCTGTTTCCCTTGGGAACAAACCTTTCCTCTGCCTCCTTGCACTTTGTTGCCACATATTCCATCATCTCGTTTACTGATTTTCCTACCATTTCTCTGTCCCACTGAACCTCCTGTAGGAAGTTTCTCATACCTGTGTAGTCTCCCCTTTTATAGTTTGGCCTGTCCCCTTCAGTTCCTGTTACCTTCTCCACTTGTAACTCTACTATATAATCAAAACTCAGAACCACGTGATCGCTAGCTCCAAGGGGCCTCTCGTAAGTGATGTCCTCAATGTCTGAACTGCTCAGGGTGAACACAAGATCCAGTCTTGCTGGCTCATCCTCCCCTCTCTCTCTGGTTGTGTCCCTGACATGTTGATGCATGAGGTTTTCAAGTACCACATCCATCATCTTGGCTCTCCATGTTTCGGGACCCCCATGTGGCTCCAGGTTTTCCCAGTCGATCTCCCTGTGGTTGAAATCGCCCATTACCAGTAACTTTGCTCTGCTCGAGTGAGCTCTTCTTGCCACCTCAGCCAGTGTGTCCACCATCACCCTGTTGTTTTCTTCGTACTCCTCTCTTGGCCTCCTGCAGTTCTGTGGTGGGTTATACATCACTCCAACACACACACACACACAACATGAGCGTGGCTGAGGGCTGCAGGTAGCAAGGTGTGCTCTAATTGAGTGGGTGTTGCTATAACACAGCGAGCCTCGGCTAAGCCACAGGCAGATGACGCAGGGATAGGAAGGGACTACCAAGTGGATGAGGAGCAACAGATAGACCAAGAAAGAGGGGCAGGCAGGAAGAAAGAAAGGAAGCAGTGAAGGAAGGAAGAAAAGAGGTTAAAGAGACCGAGGGAGAGAAGGACAGATGGAGGTAAATTCTGAAGATGTGAATAAGCCAGTTATGACGGATAGATATAGAAGGTTATGAAGAGCAATGCTGAGTCGAGGGAAGACATAGAAGGAAGGAGTGATGGTGGGGGAGTGGGAGAGTGATGGTGGGGGAGGGTGAGAGTGATGGTGGGGGAGTGGGAGAGTGATGGTGGGGGAGGGTGAGAGTGATGATTAAGGAACGGGAAGAGTGATGGTGAGGGAGGGAGAGAGTGATGGAGAGGGAGGGTGAGAGTGATGGTGAGGGAGGGTGAGAATGATAGTGAGGGAGGGTGAAAATGATAGTGAGGGAGGGTGAGAATGATAGTGAGGAAGGGAGAGAGTGATGATCTCTGACTGTCAACACTGGACAATCTCTGGTCGCAATACATGAAACGGACTTAATATATAACTCAAAATGTAGTACTCTCCTCATCTAAAAACTGGTATATATATATATATATATATATATATATATATATATATATATATATATATATAGAGAGAGAGAGAGAGAGAGAGAGAGAGAGAGAGAGAGAGAGAGAGAGAGAGAGAGAGAGAGAGAGAAAGGAAAACAATGTATGCGAGTCCTGTGGCCGCCGTGGTGGTCCGGGGAGCCGGGTACAGGAGGTAGAAAAGCGGTGACTGGTTTTAAAGGTGCGCGTTGAGAGTGACATAAAACTGTAGTGTAGTACGCCCAGTATGGTGGCGCCTGGTTGATGGGCGGGGCGGGGCGGGGCGGGGCGGGGCGGGGCGGGGCGGGGCGGATGTGGGGTAGGGGACTTATCCTTACTCACTTGCAAAGAAAGGAGAGATACAGAATATATATATATATATATATATATATATATATATATATATATATATATATATATATATATATAGGTGAAGCACATATAAAATTTGTGGTAAAGAAACACTTTATATATTCACCTCGTAACTCAGTGAAAATAATTAAGCTGTGCTAAACAATATTACCTTCCGTAAATTTTAGAAAAAAATATGATAAGCTAATTTTGGTGGAAATGAAAAATAGCAAATTGTGGGTGAATATATATTATGTCGTCAGTAAATTCTGTTATTAACCAAAAATAAAAAAAGACTGATTTGTTTGTCGACTGTTTAAATTATTATTATTATTATTATTATTATTATTATTATTATTATTATTATTATTATTATTATTATTATTATATTCACATTAAACGCTAAACCCATGTGGGTCACTCAGCGCAAGAAGTGGTGGAGACTTGATCATCCGTCTGCTAAACAATAGACAGACGCACTTCCTATCTGTACTCTTTTAAGAACATAAGACAGAAGGAGCACTGCAGTAGGGCTACTGGCAGTTCCTCATTTTTTATTAATCATTCTCACTAGTACATTTCTCATGCAGACGAAGTATCGAGCCTTCACTCCTTGCTTTCAGCGCAACGTATGTTTGGTGTTTCGCGTAATTTTAATAATTAGGCAGAGTGTATCATTTATTTGTACCTTTACTTACGACTTCCCAGTTATATATATAACTGGGAAGAATGTGTGTAAGCAGTTTTCTGGAATATTATTGCTTAATATAATTGACAAGACTGAGTTATAAGTTGACAAGACTGAATTATAAGTTGACAAGACTGAATTATAAGTTGACAACACTGAATTATAAGTTGACAAGACTGAATTATAAGTTGACAAGACTGAATTATAAGTTGACAAGACTGAATTATAAGTTGACAAGACTGAATTATAAGTTGACAAGACTGAATTATAAGTTGACAAGACTGAGTTATAAATTGACAACACTGAGATATAAGTTGACAAGACTGAGTTGTAAGTTGACAACACTGAGATATAAATTGACAAGACTGAGTTGTAAGTTGACAAGACTGAGTTATAAGTTGACAAGACTGAGTTGTAAGTTGACAAGACTGAGTTATAAGTTGACAAGACTGAGTTGTAAGTTGACAAGACTGAGTTATAAGTTGACAAGACTGAGTTGTAAGTTGACAACACTGAGATATAAGTTGACAAGACTGAGTTGTAAGTTGACAACACTGAGATATAAGTTGACAAGACTGAGTTGTAAGTTGACAAGACTGAGTTATAAGTTGACAAGACTGAGTTGTAAGTTGACAAGACTGAGTTATAAGTTGACAAGACTGAGTTGTAAGTTGACAACACTGAGATATAAGTTGACAAGACTGAGTTGTAAGTTGACAACACTGAGATATAAGTTGACAAGACTGAGTTGTAAGTTGACAAGACTGAGTTATAAGTTGACAAGACTGAGTTGTAAGTTGACAACACTGAGATATAAGTTGACAAGACTGAGTTGTAAGTTGACAAC
Organism: Cherax quadricarinatus; assembly: GCF_038502225.1. Classification (NCBI taxonomy): domain Eukaryota; kingdom Metazoa; phylum Arthropoda; class Malacostraca; order Decapoda; family Parastacidae; genus Cherax; species Cherax quadricarinatus. The sequence continues at coordinate 19,801,672 of NC_091322.1, forward strand.
ACTGAGATATAAGTTGACAAGACTGAGTTGTAAGTTGACAACACTGAGTTATAAGTTGACAAGACTGAGTTGTAAGTTGACTCACAATTAAAAAATCTGTTCCTCCTCCCATCCTTCCTCCTCCTTCTCCCCCTTCTCGCAACACCTCATTTCACCCCCCTTCTTCCCGCCCCTCGCAACTCCTCGCTTCTCCCACCTCCCCACTCCATCCCGCCCCGCGGAACTCCTCGCCTCGCACCCCTCCCCACTCCTCAACTCCTCGCTTTTTTCCCTGCCAAAAATGCACGTTTGAGAGAAGAGTAAATGGGTTGGTGCGGTAAAGAAAGTAAATGGAAGATTATGGGAAAGAAAGTGGAGGCGTTGTGAGAGATGGTGAGCCAGTGAAGTGTGAGGGAGGTGTGAAGGAGGCGAGAGGGAAATGTGAGGTTGTGTGGAGGTATGAGACAGTTAGGTGTGACAGGTGTGAGGTAAGTGTGAATGGGAAGTACCAACCCTTCCTGTGCCCTGCTCATGTAACACACGGGTTAACTCTGTAACTTCTGTGATATTGTCTGTATTCACCTAGCAGTAAGTACTTACCTGGGTGTTAGCCGACTGGTGTGGGTCGCATCCCGTGGACAAAATTAACCTAAGTTACGCGAAATGCTCTGTATAACCAGGGGCTTTTATACAGCATGTCACTGATGTGACCCAGGTCTGTAAAAGTTGCACCAGGTACTTGTAGAAATAATGACTACTGTTATATTATTCTGCCAAGTGCAGCAGCAACAGTTGTGTGGTGCTACTGTAAACACTGGGTGCGTTTAATATTATATAGGATCAGTAGAAGTAGCTTCTGTCTATGTGTAGTGCTGAAGTATACAGTGTGACCAAGTGGTCACGCTCCACCATGACCCAGCTAGTCACACTCCACCATGACCCAGCTAGTCACACTCCAACATGACCCAGCTAGTCACACTCCACCATGACCCAGCTAGTCACACTCCACCATGACCCAGCTAGTCACACTCCACCATGACCCAGCTAGTCACACTCCACCATGACCCAGCTAGTCACACTCCACCATGACCCAGCTAGTCACACTCCACCATGACCCAGCTAGTCACACTCTACCATCACCCACCTAGTCACACTCTACTATGACCCAGCTAGTCACACTCCACCATGACCAAGCTAGTCACACTCCACCATGACCCAGCTAGTCACACTCCGCCATGACCCAGCTAGTCACACTCCACCATGACCCAGCTAGTCACACTCCACCATGACCCAGCTAGTCATACTCCGCCATGACCCAGCTAGTCACACTCCACCATGACCCAGCTAGTCACACTCCACCATGACCCAGCTAGTCACACTCCACCATGACCCAGCTAGTCACACTCCACCATGACCCAGCTAGTCACACTCCACCATGACCCAGCTAGTCACACTCCACCATAACCCAGCTAGTCACACTACACCATGACCCAGCTAGTCACACTCTACCATGACCCAGCTAGTCACACTCCACCATGACCCAGCTAGTCACACTCTACCATGACCCAGCTAGTCACACTCCACCATGACCCAGCTAGTCACACTCTACTATGACCCAGCTAGTCACACTCCACCATGACCCAGCTAGTCACACTCCACCATGACCCAGCTGGTCACACTACCATGACCCAGCTAGTCACACTCCACCATGACCCAGCTAGTCATACTCCGCCATGACCCAGCTAGTCACACTCCACCATGACCCAGCTAGTCACACTCCACCATGACCCAGCTAGTCACACTCCACCATGACCCAGCTAGTCACACTCCACCATGACCCAGCTAGTCACACTCCACCATGACCCAGCTAGTCACACTCCACCATAACCCAGCTAGTCACACTACACCATGACCCAGCTAGTCACACTCTACCATGACCCAGCTAGTCACACTCCACCATGACCCAGCTAGTCACACTCTACCATGACCCAGCTAGTCACACTCCACCATGACCCAGCTAGTCACACTCTACTATGACCCAGCTAGTCACACTCTACCATGACCCAGCTAGTCACACTCCACCATGACCCAGCTAGTCACACTCCACCATGACCCAGCTAGTCACACTCTACCATGACCCAGCTAGTCACATTCTACCATGACCCAGCTAGTCACACTCCACCATGACCCAGCTAGTCACACTCCACCATGACCCAGCTAGTTACACTCCGCCATGACCCAGATAATCACACTCCACCATGACCCAGCTAGTCACACTCCACCATGACCCAGCTAGTCACACTCCACCATGACCCAGCTAGTCACACTCTACCATGATCCAGCTAGTCACACTCCACCATGACCCAGCTAGTCACACTCCACCATGACCCAGCTAGTCACACTCCACCATGACCCAGCTAGTCACACTCCACCATGACCCAGCTAGTCACACTCCACCATGACCCAGCTAGTCACACTCCACCATGACCCAGCTAGTCACACTCCACCATGACCCAGCTAGTCACACTCCACCATGACCCAGCTAGTCACACTCTACCATGACCCAGCTAGTCACACTCCACCATGACTCAGCTAGTCACACTCCACCATGACCCAGCTAGTCACGCTCCACCATGACCCAGCTAGTCACACTCCACCATGACCCAGTTAGTCACACTCCACCATGACCCAGCTAGTCACACTCCACCATGACCCAGCTAGTCACACTCCACCATCACCCAGCTAGTCACGCTCCACCATGACCCAGCTAGTCACACTCCACCATGACCCAGCTAGTCACACTCCACCATCACCCAGCTAGTCACACTCCACCATCACCCAGCTAGTCACACTCCACCATCACCCAGCTAGTCACACTCCACCATCACCCAGCTAGTCACACTCCACCATGACCCAGCTAGTCACACTCCACCATGACCCAGCTAGTCACACTCCACCATGACCCACCTAGTCACGTTCCACCATGACCCAGTTAGTCACACTCCACCATCACCCAGCTAGTCACACTCCACCATCACCCAGCTAGTCACACTCAACCATGACCCAGCTAGTCACGCTCCAACATGACCCAGCTAGTCACGCTCCAACATGACCCAGCTAGTCACAGTCTACCATGACCCAGCTAGTCACACTCCAACATGACCCAGCTAGTCACGCTCCAACATGACCCAGCTAGTCACGCTCCAACAGGACCCAGCTAGTCACACTCTACCATGACCCAGCTAATTACACTCCAATATGACCCAGCTAGTCACGCTCCAACATCACCCAGCTAGTCACACTCCAACATGACCCAGCTAGTCACACTCCACCATGACCCAGCTAGTCACACTCCAACATGACCCAGCTAGTCACGCTCCAACATGACCCAGCTAGTCACACTCCAACATGACCCAGCTAGTCACGCTCCAACATGACCCAGCTAGTCACGCTCCAACATGACCCACCTAGTCACGCTCCAACATGACCCAGCTAGTCCCGCTCCAACAAGACCCAGCTAGTCACACTCTACCATGACCCAGCTAGTCACACTCCAACATGACCCAGCTATTCACGCTCCAACATGACCCAGCTAGTCACACTCCACCATGACCCAGCTAGTCACACTCCACCATGACCCAGCTAGTCACGCTCCAACATGACCCAGCTAGTCACGCTCCAACATGACCCAGCTAGTCACGCTCCAACATGACCCAGCTAGTCACACTCCACCATGACCCAGCTAGTCACACTCCAACATGACCCAGCTAGTCACGCTCCAACATGACCCAGCTAGTCACGCTCCAACATGAACCAGCTAGTCACACTCCACCATGACCCAGCTAGTCACGCTCCAACATGACCCAGCTAGTCGCGCTCCAACATGACCCAGCTAGTCACACTCCAACATGACCCAGCTAGTCACGCTCCAACATGACCCAGCTAGTCACGCTCCAACATGACCCAGCTAGTCACACTCCACCATCACCCAGCTAGTCACGCTCCACCATCACCCAGCTAGTCACGCTCCAACATGACCCAGCTAGTCACGCTCCAACATGACCCAGCTAGTCACGCTCCAACATGACCCAGCTAGTCACGCTCCAACATGACCCAGCTAGTCACACTCCACCATGACCCTGCTAGTCACACTCCACCATGACCCAGCTAGTCACGCTCCAACATGACCCAGCTAGTCACGCTCCAACATGACCCAGCTAGTCACACTCCAACATGACCCAGCTAGTCACGCTCCAACATGACCCAGCTAGTCACACTCTACCATGACCCAGCTAGTCACGCTCCAACATGACCCAGCTAGTCACACTCTACCATGACCCAGCTAATCACACTCCACCATGACCCAGCTAGTCACACTCCAACATGACCCAGCTAGTCACACTCCAACATGACCTAGCTAGTCACGCTCCAACATGACCCAGCTAGTCACACTCTACCATGACCCAGCTAGTCACACTCCAACATGACCCAGCTAGTCACGCTCCAACATGACCCAGCTAGTCACACTCCACCATGACCCAGCTAGTCACACTCCAGCATGACCCAGCTAATCACACTCCACCATGACCCAGCTAGTCACACTCCACCATGACCCAGCTAGTCACACTCCACCATGACCCAGCTAGTCACACTCCACCATGACCCAGCTAGTCACACTCCACCATGACCCAGCTAGTCACACTCCACCATGACCCAGCTAGTCACACTCCAACATGACCCAGCTAGTCACACTCCACCATGACCCAGCTAGTCACGCTCCACCATGACTCAGCTAGTCACGCTCCACCATGACCCAGCTAGTCACACTCCAACATGACCCAGCTAGTCACGCTCCAGCATGACCCAGCTAGTCACGCTCCAGCATGACCCAGCTAGTCACGCTCCACCATGACCCAGCTAGTCACGCTCCACCATGACCCAGCTAGTCACCCTCCAACATGACCCAGCTAGTCACGCTCCACCATGACCCAGCTAGTCACGCTCCAACATGACCCAGCTAGTCACGCTCCACCATGACCCAGCTAGTCACGCTCCACCATGACCCAGCTAGTCACCCTCCAACATGACCCAGCTAGTCACACTCCAACATGACCCAGCTAGTCACGCTCCAACATGACCCAGCTAGTCACACTCCACCATGACCCAGCTAGTCACACTCCACCATGACCCAGCTAGTCACGCTCCACCATGACCCAGCTAGTCACGCTCCAACATGACCCAGCTAGTCACGCTCCAACATGACCCAGCTAGTCACACTCCACCATGACCCAGCTAGTCACGCTCCACCATGACCCAGCTAGTCACGCTCCAACATAACCCAGCTAGTCACAACATGCTGCAACAAGTAACGCAGGTGTTTCTCATATTTTGTTACAAAAGCTGCAACTAAAATATATTTTACTTTAAGGATGAATTACATGAAGAAATAAATATATCTGGATACTACTAGAAATCAATAATAAAAAAATAAGATTATAGTGACTATATAGATCATATTATATCAATTTTCCTTTGTATAAACTGTTTGCCTACAACTGATGACGCATCCTTAAACTCACGAGAAATCTAAACACTTTAATACCTTAAATATTTGTTCTGTCCATAACTACAATCCCTGTCTATTAACTCTAACACCAACTCCTAAGAGCTAACCATAATAACTATGCCTATGATTTGATTTATTAGGTTTGAACCCTAGCGACTACACGAGGGCCATTATGGCCTCCTCTTCCCTGTATACCACTAGTTAAGGGTGCTTTGATCTCTAAAATTGGATTATTGGTGTGTGTGTGTGTGTGTGTGTGTGTGTGTGTGTGTGTGTGTGTGTGTGTGTGTGTGTGTGTGTGTGTGTGTGTGTGTGTGTGTGTGAGATGAGGGTGTGTGTGGGTGTGTGTGGGTGTGTGTGTGGATGTGGGTGTGTGTGTGTGTGTGTGTGTGTGTGTGTGTGTGTGTGTGTGTGTGTGTGTGTGTGTGTACTCACCTATTTGTGGTTGCAGGGGTCGAGTCTTAGCTCCTGGCCCCGCCTCTTCACCGGTTGCTACTGGGCCCTCTCTCTCCCCGCTCCATGAGCGTTATCAAACCTCGTCTTAAAACTGTGTATGGTTCCTGCCTCCACTACGTCATTTTCTAGGCTATTCCACTGCCTTACAACTCTATGACTGAAGAAATACTTCCTACTATCTCTCTGACTCATTTGTGTCTTCAACTTCCAATTGTGGCCTCTTGTTTCTGTGTCCCCTCCCTGGAACATCCTGTCTTTGTCCACCTTGTCTATTCCACGCAGTATTTTATATGTCGTTATCATGTCGCCCCTGACCCTCCTGTCCTCCAGTGTCGTCAGGCCGATTTCCCTTAATCTTTCTTCATAGGACATTCCCCTTAGCTCTGGAACTAACCTTGTCGCAAACCTTTGTACTTTCTCTAGTTTCTTGACGTGCTTTATCAAGTGCGGGTTCCAAACAGGTGCTGCATACTCCAGTATGGGCCTGACATACACGGTGTACAGTGTCTTGAATGATTCCTTACTAAGGTATCGGAATGCTGTTCTCAGGTTTGCCAGGCGCCCATATGCTGCAGCAGTTATCTGATTGATGTGTGCTTCCGGAGACATGCTCGGTGTTATACTCACCCCAAGATCTTTCTCCTTGAGTGAGGTTTGCAGTCTTTGGCCACCTAGCCTATACTCTGTCTGTGGTCTTCTGTGCCCTTCCCCTATCTTCATGACTTTGCATTTGGCAGGATTAAATTCGAGAAGCCATTTGCTGGACCAGGTGTCCAGTCTGTCCAGGTCTCTTTGAAGTCCTGCCTGGTCCTCATCAGATTTAATTCTCCTCATTAACTTCACATCATCTACAAACAGGGACACTTCTGAGTCTAACCCTTCCGTCATGTCGTTCACATATACCAAAAATAGCACTGGTCCTAGGACCGACCCCTGTGGGACCCCGCTCGTCACAGGTGCCCACTGTGATACATCATTACGTACCATGACTCGCTGTTGCCTCCCTGTCAGGTATTCTCTGATCCATTGCAGTGCCCTTCCTGTTATATGCACCTGATGCTCTAGCTTCTGCACTAATCTCTTGTGAGGAACTGTGTCAAAGGCCTTCTTGCAGTCCAAGAAGATGCAATCAACCCACCCCTCTCTCTCGTGTCTTACTTCTGTTATTTTATCATAAAACTCCAGAAGGTTTGTGACGCAGGATTTGCCTTCCGTGAATCCGTGCTGGTTGGCATTTATACTCTTGTTCCGTTCCAGGTGCTCCACCACTCTCCTCCTGATAATCTTCTCCATAATTTTGCATACTATACACGTCAATGACACAGGTCTATAGTTTAGTGCCTCTTTTCTGTCTCCTTTTTTAAAAATGGGAACTACATTTGCCGTCTTCCATACCTCAGGCAGTTGCCCAGTTTCCAGGGACCTGTTGAAGATTGTGGTAAGTGGCACGCACAACATGTCTGCTCCCTCTCTAAGGACCCACGGGGAGATGTTGTCCTTTGAGGTATCGATGTCCCTTAGCAGTTTCTTCACCTCCTCCTCATCTGTATGTATGTCGTCCAACACTTGTTGGTGTATTCCTTGCTGGTGTCCTTGTGTGTGTGTGTATGTGTGTGTGTGTGTGTGCGTGTGTGTGTGTGTGTGTGTGTGTGTGTGTGTGTGTGTTTGTGTGTGTGTGTGTGTGTGTGTGTGTGTGTGTGTGTGTGTGTGTGTGTGTGTGTGTGTGCGTGTGCGTGTATACGTGTATGCAAATGTGCATGTGTGTAAATGGTAAGTACCAAATGTCGTAATATGCGTGACATGGAAGGAACTCAACTACCCGCCCTCCCACCCCCACTTGTCTTCCTCCTCCTCCTCCTCCTCAGTTCACTTCTCCCACAAACGCCATTATTACCTTCTTCCTGATGCATTAACTTGTACAGTGTTATTGTACGTGGTATGAGATGGGGACTTGCTCTGTCTCTCGTGAAAATTGATATATCTTATATTCTTATTAGCTGAATGACGCACGCGTTTCACGTAAGTTTAATATTGAAATGTATTTTTACACCTTGGGGTGACAGTGTTGCACCCTGGGGTGACAGTGTTACACCCTGGGGTGACACAGTGTCACACCCTGGGTTGACACAGTGTCACACCCTGGGGTGACAGTGTTGCACCCTGGGGTGACAGTGTTACACCCTGGGGTGACACAGTGTCACACCCTGGGGTGACACAGTGTCACACCCTGGGGTGACACTGTGTCTCACCCTGCCAACTCCTTGGTAAGGCTTTGCCAGTCACTCGCATCAAAACATTAACAAACCCCTGGCTATCTTCAAGAGGGAGCTGGATAGGCACCTATAGTCAATACCTGACTTGCCGGGCTATGGTTCGTACGTTAGACGGCGTATGGCCGGTAGTAACAGCCTGGTTGATCAGACACTGATCCACCGCGATGCGAGATCATGGACCGGGCCCGAAATACCCCCGAGGTACACAGATGTGGAGAAATTTTCTCCATGAGGGAGGTATTAGCCCATTCAACCCTCTTCAGTCCCTTCAGCCCTTTGCAGCCCCTTCCAGCCCTGAGGGACGACCCTAAGGGCTTCTGATCAACAGTTTAATTTGTAACACATGCTCGTACCCGGGCGCCAAGTCACGTCACTGGCTGACCAGTGTTGCAACCAGTGTGGGTTAACGAGAGTAATTAATTTCTTACTGTAGCAGGAAAATTAAGGAAAACCCTGCACTCACTTCATTTACAAGTTCCTACTATCATTAACTTTCGTATATGCCCAGACAACAAGAAATCAAGCATCTGTTGCAGTTTGGCAAGGAACGGAAAATGCTGATTTCAGCAGATGCTCTGTGTAGCTAGAGACGCCCAGGGCAGCCGTGGCTGAAGCGGGGTAAATCAGATTGCTTTAAAACCTGGTACAGAGAATTTGTGCTCCACGCTATAAGAACAAAGACATAAGTGTGTGTGTGTTACTGTGCCTCAGACAATCTCTATATTCGCGGTAGAAAGAATACAGAGAAGTGTGCTCAGCTTCCTGTAGTGACATTACTGGGAAAAGAACAAAAGATTGAAGAACAGTGTAGTGTGACTGCACGAGTATTGCAAATTTCCCAATGGAGTGGAAGACAGTGCAACATTCTTCAAAGGACACTTCTGCTACTATCATGTCACCCATATCTGTCATAAATGCTCATGCTGCAAGGGCAAGGTAGGTTTCAATCTTACTTGTTAAACAAGGAAGCTGCAGTTCTTATAGACACAAGAGGATTGAAACTGTCCTATAGACAGCAGTAATGGGCAGGCCATTGAGCCCAAACCCGTAAGTGACATCAGCACTCGTTTTCTGAGATATGCTGAAATAACGCCCTTTTGGGGTAATTGTACTTTACCTTTATTTATTTCACACAGCCCAAGGGAGTGGAGTTTACAGCTCATCAAGACAACGACTTCGGGGATGGCTGCAAAGACATGAACTGTCATTCAAGCTAAGTACCTATACAGTCCTTATCTTAATTGGTTTAGTTTGTTCCATTTCCCTAAAAGTTGATCCTTCGAACTGGATAGAGTAACAGAAATAGAAGACATGCAGAGAGATTATCTCTTTCTCCACATCTCTACCCAAGAGAATCCAGCTGACTTGTTGTCACATGGTGTCCCACTCAAGAAATTTGGGGATAATAAATTATGAGTCCATGGAGTAAACTGGCTCTTCAGTGAAAATAACTGGCCACAGCAAAAAGCTCACATTATGCCAGAAGAAACAGTCTGCTCGAACACAGAAATAAACTGTTTAAATACAACAGACACAACAGAAATAGTCATTGATGAATTTAAATGCACGAGCTGTAACTCATGAGTATTTAGATCCATCAATGACTATTTCTGGCGTGTCTGTTGTATTTAAATGAGACACTTCACATGTGAGCAGTAGGTCACAGCGTTCATCCACTCTCAGCTAGATTTACAAAACGGTGACAAGCAGGCCTGGGCTCCTTTAAAGACTCCCTTAATATACGCCTCCAATACATTCAATGTGTGTATCATTTGCTCCAAATATCCGCTGACAAACCCCAAGACAAATGGTGGCAGTGGTGAGAGGTCACTCAGTACCCTGACATGGGAGGTCACTCAGTACTTTGACCTAGAAGGCCACTCAGTACTTTAACTTGGGAGATCACTCAGCACATTGACCTAGGTCACTCAGTATTTTGACCTGAGAGATTACACAGGAACACAGAATGAAAGAATACTGAATTAAACCTACTAGTTCATGTCTGGCAGATCTAACTTACTCAACACTTGGCAATAAAAAAAAAAGAAACACACATACACACACACACACACACACACACACACACACACACACACACACACACACACACACACACACACACACACACACACATACACACACACACACACACACAAAATGGTGGGAGCAGTGAGAGGTCACTCAGTACCTTGACCTGGGAGGTCACTCAGTACTTTGACCTAGAAGGTCACTCAGTACTTTAACCTGGGAGATCACTCAGCACACTGACCTAGAAGGTCACTCAGTATTTTGACCTGAGAGATTACACAAGAACACAAGAATGAAGGAACACAGAATTAAGCCTACAAGTTCATGTCTGGCAGATCTAACTTACTCAACACTCGGCAATAAAAAAAAGAAACACACACACACACACACACACACACATACACACACACACACACACACACACACACACATTCTCTCTCCTCATTCTCACCTTCCATCCATCTTCCCTCTCCTCAGTCTTCTGTCTCTCACCCTTTCTCCTGCCTCCTTATACCCTCTTGTAACCCCTAAAACTCTCCTTGATGCTGCCCCCGCCTTCCCACCTCATCCTTCTCCCCCCTGTCCTACCTCCCTCCCTCTTCCCCTCCCTACAACACCCATCCTCACACAAATACCCACTCTGAAAATAAATAAGCTTCCTTCTGTGGCACAATGGGACAACCAAAAACAAGGCCGAGAGCCAAGGGTCTGGTGGACAAAGCTGGGAAGGACGATTGGGAGGCAGAGCTCAAAAAAAGGGAGGAAGCCTGAGGAAGGAAGCTAGAAGAGCTTGGAAGGAGGATGGAGGAGAGGATAACTGCAGAGAGCAGAAAGTGGGAGCAACATGCCATAGTAGCAGAAGCCAAGATACAGTGCTTAGAAGAGAAACTGAGAAATCTGAAACAACCTAAAGAAAAAAAATAACAGTCAAGACATAACACCAGGAACTACTACATCAGACACAGACAAGGGGACTGGAGGGAACAAGGAAGCTATACTGAATGCAAAGGTCCTGTCAGGCCCACACGGGGTCAAGGCAAAGACAAGGAGCACACTAGGAACAAATGAGAGGTCTGAAGACATTGACGGAGCTAGGATATATTCAGGAACTCTGCCAGGCTCCTGCAGGGGCCAGGAACAGATGAGCAGGAAAGACAGACCAACGAGCAGAAAAGACAGACCAACGAGCAGTGGGGGCCTCAGCTAGGGAAGGGGTTGAAGGAAGGAATACTCCAAGTGAAGAAACAAACACCTCAGAGGACACAATGGGAGACAGAGTGGGAGGAAGAAGGGGAGAGATCAGTTTTTGTCTATGGGCTCCAGGAAGCCAAAGGGGAAACCTATGAAGAAAGAAAACAGGAGGAGATAAAAGCGACTGAAGGTATCATGAAGGCAATAGGCGAGGGCGACATGACCCAGGTGACAAATTTTCGGAGAACTGGGTGGTTCACAAGGAGAAGGAAACGGCCCCTCAAAGTAATTTTCAAGGCAGAATCAACTCAAACCATGATCCTGCAGGAGAAAGCACAGCTGAGAGACAAACTGGAGTTCCAGAGCGTGTACTTCGATCGAGACAGAACGCAAGAGGAAAGGATGATACTGAAAGAGAGAATGCAAAAATGAAAGGATTAATGGAAGGAAATGATAAAGAAAAGTGAATAACCCAGACACAGGTGAAAAGACAAACACACCCACCAGAAACACCCACAGAAGGATTCCAACCACGACAACCCCTAGGCAACTGAACAATCTAAACCAACAATCATACACAGATCCCTCTGTCTCCACCCCCCACACCACAAACCCCACCCCTACAGCAACCCCCTATGGGAACTCTTCCCCCACCCCCACAACAATCCCCCATAGACCCCCACCAGGGCTCCTGCTCTCCCAACCCCAATATTCTCCCAGGACCACAGTTTCAGAACAGAAGTTGAAGATTTGGTACACATATGAGGCCCCTAGGAGCTAGTGACCACATGGTTCTGTGCTTTGAATACATAGTAGAGTTACAAGTCGAGAGGGTAACAGGAGTTGAATGGGAAAAGCCAGACTATAAAAGGAGGGACTACATAGGTTTGAGGAACTTCCTGCAGGAAGTTCAATGGGACAGAGAACTGATAGGAAAGTCAGAAAACGAAATGATGGAATACATAACAAAATGTAAGGAGGCAGAGGAAAGGTTTGTTCCCAAGGGCAACAGAAATAATGGGAAGACCAGAACGAGCCCCTGGTTTACCAGACGGTGTAAGAAGGCAAAAACTAATTGCATCAGAGAATGGAAAAAGTACAGAAGGCAAAGAACACAGGAAAATAAGGAGCTAAGTCGAAGAGCCAGATACGAATATGCACAGGTAAGGAGGGAGGCCCAGCGACAGTATAAAAATAACATAGCATTGAAAGTCAAGTCTGACCAGAAACTGCTTTATAGCCACATCATGAGGAAGACAACAGTCAAAGACCAGGTGATCAGGGTGAGGAAAGAACGTGGGGAACTCACAAGAAATGATCATGAGGAATGTAAGGAGCTCAACATGAGATTTAAGGAAGTAGTCACAGTAGAGACAGGAAGGGCTCTGGGAAGACAGCATGGAGGGGTACACCAACAGGGAATATACCATCAAGTGTTGGATGACATACAAACAACGGAGGAGGAAGGGCAGAAGCTGCTAAGTGACCTTGATACCTCAAATGCGATGAGGCTGGACAACATCTCCCAGTGGGCCCTTAGAGAAGGAGCAAAGAAGCTGTGTGTGCAACTAACCAAAATATTCAATACATCCCTTGAAACTGGGCAACTACCTGAGGTATGGAAAACGGCAAATGTAGTCCCCATTTTTAAGGACACAGAAACGAGGTACTAAACTACAGACCAGTGTCTCTGACATGTATAGCATGCAAAGTCATGGAGAAGATTATCAGGAGGAGAGTGGTGGAGCACCTGGAACATAACAAAATTATAAACGACAACCAGCACGGATTCATGGAAGGAAAATCCTGTGTACGTCTGGAGTTCAATGACAAGGTAACAGAAGTAGGAAGGCCTTCGACCCAGTTCCTCACAGGAGATTAGTGCAGAAGCTGGAGGACCAGGCACATATCAGTGTTGATGTGTACTTAGCTCTGTGAAGACCTGTTTGCGTGCTCTCTACGAATTGAAGCAAGATGCCCTCCATCAAGCAACTTTACCAACAGCTTAACGAAGAATTGAGGATGGCGAAGTTGGAGATTCGGCGACTGACCGAGGAAAACAAGAAGATTCGTAGTAGTCCTCCTATTTTGAGTCCTCAGGTCAAGAAGGGAAACTGGTCAGTGGCTGGACACCAGGGAACGAAGTTGACGATCAAGAAGACGAATGGAAAGGTAGAAACGATGAAGAAGAAAGAGACTGCCGTGGAAACTGTTGAGGAAACATCTAATACATTCTCAGTGCTACCCGACGAATGTGAGACAACTACTGGGAACATCATGATGAACGACACCAAGGAAGGTAAGAATATTGTTGTTGTTGGGGATAGCCAAGTTAGGTATATGGATAGGGCGTTCTGCTTGAAGGACAGGAGTAGGAGACAGAGTTTGCTTTCCTGGGGCTGGGATGGAGGATATTGTTAGCCATCTGAATGACATCATGAGAGGTAATGGGAGCAATCCTATTATCTGTCTCAGTGCTGGAGGCAACGATGTTGGCAGACGTAGGAGTGAGGACCTGATTAGCAGGTATAGGTCAGCAATAGAAATAATTAGGAGTAAGGGTGGGAACCCTGTCATATGTGGTATTTTGCCAAGGAGAGGAGTTGGAAATGAATGGTTGTGCGGGGCAATTGGTGTCAATTGCTGGCTGGACAAATACTGTAAGGAAAATGTGGTAACATTCATTGACAACTGGGACCTCTCCTATGGCAGAAATGACATGTATGCCAGGGATGGGGTTCACTTATCTTGGTCTGGGGTGGTAGCACTGGCAACTGCAGTGGAGGGAGCAGTTAGGACTTTAAACTAGGAATAGTTAGTGGCATGGGTTTTGGCAGGAAAACAGTGAAGTCGCAGTGTAGTAATATTACGAGTTCTACGGGAACTAGTAATAAGCAGAACGAGGTAGATATTGAAAAGCCAGGGACTCTGGGTGATAAGGACAGTAATAGGTTTAGTAGAAAAACAGAAATGAGCAGGAAGGGTAAAGAGAAAGGAGAGTCTTTCAATGTTTATTATGCTAATTGCCGTAGTGCTAGGAATAAGATGGACGAGTTGAGATTAGTTGCTAGTGCAGGTAACATTGATGTATTTGCCTTAACTGAGACGTGGTTTTATTAAAAAAGTCGGGACATGCCTGCGGAATGTCATATTCAGGGTTTTAAATTGCTCCAAGTAGATAGAAGTATCGGGAAAGGGGTGGGGTGGCATTGTATGTCCGAGATCGCTTGAACTGTTGCATAAAAATGGGTATTAAGTCTGAAGTAACACATACAGAGTCTGTTTGGATAGAATTTTCAGAGGGGCATGAAAAACTGATTTTAGGAGTGATATACCGTCCCCCAAACTTAGATAGGGACCAAGGGAGACTACTATAGGAGGAAATTGTTAAGGCCACAAGGCACGATAATGTAGTAATTCTAGGAGACTTTAACTTTAGTCATATTGATTGGAATTTCTTGACTGGGAATTTAGAATCATACGACTTCTTAGAAGTAGTTCAGGATTGTTTTTTGAAGCAGTTTGTGACAGAACCTACAAGGGGAAATAACCTGCTTGACTTAGTTATGGCAAACAATGAATCCCTTGTTAATAATTCAGAAATTTCAGAGGAACTGGGTGCTAGCGACCACAAATCAATTACATTTAGCATTGAATGGAAGTACGATAGTAGCGATAACTCAGTAACAGTCCCAGATTTTTGCTTAGCAGATTACGATGGGCTTAGAGAACACTTATCATCTGTTGACTGGGGTAACGAAGTGAGCTATCAATATGACAGTTTTCTGAACACTATACATGCTGCTCAAAGAACGTTTATCCCATATAAAGAAATTAGATCAAATAGAAATGACCCAAAATGGATGAATAATAGGCTCAAATATCTACTAGGGCATAAGAAAGGAATTTATAGGCGTATCAAAAGAGGTGAGGGTCATCTTATGAATCAGTATATTGACATTAAGAGGGACATTAAAAAGGGGATAAGAAAAGCTAAAAGGGACTATGAAATTAAAGTTGCTAGGGATTCTAAAACTAACCCAAAAAGTTTTTTCCAGGTCTATAGAACAAAAGTTAGAGATAAGATAGGTCCCCTTAAAAATAACTATGGGCACCTTACTGACAAAGAGAATGAAATGTGCTCGATTTTTAATAATTATTTTCTCTCAGTTTTTACACAGGAAGACACTAACAATATTCCAGTAATTAATTTTTATAGTGGGCTAGAAGAAGATAAATTATGTAACATCACAGTCACTAGTGAAATGGTTGTGAAGCAGATAGACAGATTGAAGCACAATAAGTCGCCGGGTCCTGATGAGGTTTTTTCAAGGGTTCTTAAGGAATGCAAAATGGAAGTCTGTGAACCATTAACTAATATTTTTAATTTATCTCTTCAAACAGGTGTAGTGTCTGATATGTGGAAGATGGCTAATGTAATTCCTATTTTTAAAACAGGGGACAAGTCGTTACCGTCAAATTACCGCCCAATAAGCCTGACCTCAATTGTAGGCAAATTACTAGAGCCAATTATAGCTGAGATTATAAGAAGCCATCTCGATAAGCATAGCTTGATTAATGATACTCAGCATGGATTCACAAGAGGCCGGTCTTGTCTAACTAATTTATTAACTTTCTTCAGTAAAGCTTTTGAGGCTGTTGACCACGATAAAGAATTTGATATTATTTACTTAGATTTTAGTAAGGCTTTTGATAGAGTTCCGCACAAAAGACTGTTAAAGAAAGTGGCAGCTCATGGCATTGGGTGAAAAGTGCTCTCGTGGATCGAGTCATGGCTCACTGACAGGAAGCAGAGTGTCCATAAATGGGGTTAAATACGAGTGGGGATCTGTAACAAGTGGCGTTCCACAGGGATCAGTCTTGGGCCCGTTGTTGTTTATAATACATATCAATGATCTTGATGAGGGAATTACTAGTGATATGAGCAAATTCGCCGATGACACAAAGATAGGTAGGATAATTGATTCAAACGTAGATGTTATGGAACTTCAGGAGGATTTAAACAAACTCTATTCTTGGTCAGAAAAGTGGCAGATGCAGTTCAATATAGATAAATGCAAGGTTCTGAAGCTCGGGAGTGTTCATAACCCTAGTACTTATAAGTTAAATGATGTAGAACTTAGCCATACAGATTGCGAAAAGGACTTGGGGGTTATGGTGAGCAGCAACCTTAAACCAAGACAGCAATGTCTAAGCGTACGTAATAAGGCAAATAGATTACTGGGATTTATATCAAGAAGTGTAAGCAACAGAAGTTCAGAGGTCATACTGCAGCTTTATACATCATTAGTAAGGCCTCACCTAGATTATGCAGCTCAGTTCTGGTCTCCATATTACAGAATGGACATAAATTCGTTAGAAAACATTCAGCGTAGGATGACTAAATTAATACATAGCATTAGAAATCTTCCTTATGAAGAAAGATTGAAGACTCTTAAGTTACATTCACTTGTTAGACGAAGAATGAAGGGAGACCTGATCGAAGTGTATAAGTGGAAGATAGGTATTAATAAAGGGGATATTAATAAGGTCTTGAGGATGTCTCTCCAAGAGAGAACCCGCAGTAATGGATTTAAATTAGATAAGTTTAGATTTAGAAAGGACATAGGAAAGTATTGGTTTGGAAATAGGGTAGTTTATGAGTGGAACAGTCTACCTAGTTGGGTTATTGAGGCTGGGACTTTGGGTAGTTTCAAATTTAGGTTGGATAAGTACATGAGTGGGAGGGGTTGGATTTGAGTGGGACTTTCACATCAGAGCTTATTTCTTGGGTGGCATTGAAAATTGGGTTGGGCAAATGTTTTGTTAGTGGGATGAATTGTAAAGAACCTGCCTAGTATGGGCCAACAGACCTCCTGCAGTGTTCCTCCTTTCTTATGTTCTTATGTTCTTCTTATATAACAGGAAAGGCACTGAAATGGATCAGAGAATGCCTGACAGGGAGGCAACAACGAGTCATGGTATGTGATGAGGTATCAGAGTGGGCCCCTGTGACAAGCGGGGTCCCACAGGGATCAGTCCTAGGACCAGTGCTACTTTTGATATATGTGAATGACATTATGGAAGGGATAGACTCTGAAGTGTCCCTGTTCGCAGATGATGTTAAGTTAACGAGAAGAATTAAATCGGATGAGGATCATGCAGGACTACAAAGATACCTGGACAGGCTGGACATGTGGTCCAGCAACTGGCTTCTCGAATTCAACCTTGCCAAATGCAAAGTCATGACGGCTGGGGAAGGGCAACGAAGACAGCAGACAGAGTATAGGCTAGGAGGACAAAAATTGCAAACCTCACTCAAGGAGAAAGATCTTGTAGTGACCATAACACCGAGCACGTCTCCGGAGGCACACATCAACCAGATAACTGCTGCAGCATATGGGCGCCTGGGAAACCTGAGAATAGCGTTCCGATACCTTAGTAAAGAATCGTTCAAGACACTGTACACTGTACGTCAGGCCCATACTTGAGTATGCAGCACCAGTTTGGAACCCACACCTGGTCAAGCACGTCAAGAAATTAGAGAAAGTGCAAAGGTTTGCAACAAGGTTAGTTCCGGAGCTCAGGGGAATGTCCTACGAAGAAAGGTTGAGGGAAATTGGGCTGATGACACTGGAGGACAGGAGGGTCAGGGGAGGCATGATAACGACATACAAAATACTGCGTGGAATAGATAAGGTGGACAGAGACAGGATGCTCCAGAGGGAGGACACAGAAACAAGGGGCCACAATTGGAAGCTGAAGACCCAGATGAGTCAAAGTGATGTTAGGAAGTATTTCTTCAGTCGTTGAGTAGTCAGGAAGTGGAATAGGCTAGCAAGTGATGTAGTGGAGGCAGGAACCATACATAGCTTTAAGACGAGGTATGACATAGCTCAGGAAGCAGATAGAGAGAGAACCTAGTAGCGATCAGTGAAGAGCCGGGGCCA
The DNA here is from genome assembly GCF_038502225.1 of Cherax quadricarinatus. NCBI lineage: Eukaryota > Metazoa > Arthropoda > Malacostraca > Decapoda > Parastacidae > Cherax > Cherax quadricarinatus. The sequence goes on from NC_091322.1 coordinate 19,820,115, forward strand.
GGAGCTGAGTCTCGACTCCTGCAACCTCAATTAGGTTAATATCATTAAGTACACACACACACACACACACACACACACACACACACACACACACACACACACACACACACATACACACACACACACACACACACACACACACACACACACACACATACACACACACACACACATACATACACACACACACACACACACACACACACACACACACACACACACACACACACACACACACACACTCAAACATACAGGCATCCAGTAACAAAAATTAAAACTGTTAACACGAAGTAAACATACATAGTCTAAGACATTAAGTTGTGTGTCAGGTTAAGGTCTGCCAAGGCTGCCCCAAACCCATTAGCCTAATTCTGTACAAATACGACCAGTATAAAATTTAATGTGAACCACGGAAGTATCAAAGAAAGTTTGAGAGATCAGTTATGTTGCTGAGATTTCCGTTAAGAATTACATTCCTCGGACGTTATACATACATACATATATATATATATATATATATATATATATATATATATATATATATATATATATATATATATATATATATATATATATATATATATCAAACAAACACTGGCTAATTGAATGATAGCTCTAGGGTTCTCGTGTTGCAATTAATACCATCAGGAGTTTGCAATGTTGCAGAAAAACGAAATAATTCCAAGATAATACGTTCAGAGGAAGCTCCTTTACTCAGCTTATTATGATTATTATAATTATCATTACTATTGTTATTATTATTTAACTAATATTAATAACATTAGTGCCTCATAATGCAGTAATATTAAGATAAAGAGAAGTGTTACATTGGCAGTGAACCAGAAAGACCGGCCAGAGATACATTGTAATGTTCTTAAACGTTGTAAGGAGGAATTTAGTTTACCTGGAGAGGGGTTCGGGGGTCAACGTCCCCGAGGCTCGGTCTGAGACCAGGCCTCACGGTGGATCGGGTCTGATCAACCAGGCTGTTACTGCTGGTGGTGGGAAGGCATATTGAAACCTGGATTTATAAAGCGAGTGAAAGAAGGCATACATGAGAGTGAATGAAGAGGAGACAAGTTTGGAGGAAGAGTGTTGGAGAAAAGGGATAAAGTTGGGGAAGGAGGGAGATATTAAAATATATGATGTTGAGGTTAGAAGAGAGGATGGCTGGGTTGATGAGTACTGTTGGAACATAACAAGAGGAAGATAACGAAGAAACTGAAGAATGACAGGTGGGAGGAAGTAGCGCAGGCTAACAAAGGAAAGAAAATAAGTGACGAGAGCTGGAGAATGACAAGTGGAGGAAGCGGAACAGGCGACGATGGCTGGGGCAGAGTGATGGAAAGGGGAAGGTGGAAAAGAAAAACGAAGTTGGAGAAAAGAGGGAAACTAACGAAAAAGGAGGGGAAAAAAATGTGGTGGATCAAAAAAGAATACAAGGAAAGGGTGGGAAGAGGACGGAAGTAGAGGGATAAATTGTGAGAATGAAAACAAAATGACAGGTTAGCGCAAGCCAAAAAAAAAAAAAAAAAATTCTACTTTCAATATAGAAAATGCTGGTGTGACATATAACTAATAACAGAAGTGATCAACAGAATATAAGTAAGTAAGTAAGTAAGTAAATTTATTCAGGTATACACAATACAGTTACATAGAATTATCATACATAGCAGCATATGTGTAGAGAACCTGGGATAACCCAAAAAAGTCAGACAGAGTGACTTATTTCCATTGTGGTCCTTTAAAATCGTCCTTTAAAATCGTCTATAACATAACAAAGATTTAACCTGGAGTTAAGAAAGTTAAAAAATATGATCAACTCTAACCTACAGAACAGTGACAGAGGAATAAACGGATTAAAAACTAACAACTGTTGACTAGAATATAAAAGACAGAGAGAGGGAGAGACAGAGGAAGTGGGGAGAGAGGGGAGGGGGAGGGGAGAGGGGAGGAGAGGGGGGAAGTAAGGAAGGTGGTGTTGGGGAGGAGTACATGAGAGCTGAGCAGGTGAAGGAAGTGGAAATGGAAAGTGTTCTAGAGACGTAGACGTGAGAAGTAATGCTTCGACGAAAGAGGATGGAGGAATGTGGTGAGAGGAAAAGATGGCAGTGTTGGGAGGAGTAGACGGGTAAAAGTGGGGGGAGGAAGGGGTAAAAGTGGGGGGAGGAAGGGGTAAAAGTGGGGGGAGGAAGGGTTAAAAGTGGGGGGAGGAAGGGGTAAAAGTGGGAGGAGGAAGGGTTAAAAGTGGGGGGAGGAAAGGGTAAAAGTTGGGGGAGGAAGGGGTAAAAGTGGGGGAGGAAGGGGTAAAAGTGGGGGGAGGAAGGGGTAAAAGTGGGGGGAGGAAAGGGTAAAAGTTGGGGGAGGAAGGGGTAAAAGTGGGGGGAGGAAGGGGTAAAAGTGGGGGGAGGAAAGGGTAAAAGTTGGGGGAGGAAGGGGAAGCCGTCACACCTGGCCACAAACTTTCTTAAAACAACAACAACAACAACAACAACAACAACAACAACAACAACAACAACAACAACAACAACAACAACAACAACAACAACAACAACAACAACAACAACAAGTACTCACAGTCGACGTCAAATATGCAATAATTTACCACAAACTTTCCCTTCCCTTCCTTCCTTCCCTCCTTCCTTCCCTCCCTCTCCTTCCTTCCCTCCCCCTCCTTCCTTCCCTCCCTCTCCTTCCTTCCCCCCCCCTCCTTCCTTCCCTCCCCCTCCTTCCTTCCCTCCTTCCCTCCTTCCTTCCCTCCCTCCTTCTTCCTTCCCCCTCCTTTCTTCCCTCCTTCCCTATCCTACCTTCCCTTCCTTCCTTCCCTCCCCCTCCTTCCTTCCTTCCTTCCCTCCCCCTCCTTCCTTCCCTTCCCCTCCTTCCTTCCCTCCTTCCCTCCCCTCCTTCCTTCCCTCCCCCTCCTTTCTTCCCTCCCTATCCTACCTTCCCTTCCCCTTCCCGTCCCTTCCTTCCTTCCTTCCTTCCCTCCCCCTCCTTCCTTCCCTTCCCCTCCTCCTTCCTTCCCTCCTTCCCTCCCCTCCTTCCTTCCCTCCCCCCCCTTTCTTCCCTCCCCCTCCTTTCTTCCCTCCCTATCCTACCTTCCCTTCCCTTCCTTCCTTCCTTCCTTCCCTCCCCCTCCTTCCTTCCCTCCCCCCCCTCCTTCCTTCCCTCCTCTCCTCCTTCTTCCCTCCCCCTCCTTTCTTCCCTCCCTATCCTACCTTCCCTCCCTTCCCTTCCTTCCTTCCCTCCCCTCCTTCCTTCCCTTCCCCTCCTTCCTTCCCTCCTTCCCTCCCCTCCTTCCTTCCCTCCCCCTCCTTCTTCCCTCCCCTCCTTTCTTCCCTCCCTATCCTACCTTCCCTTCCCTTCCTTCCTTCCTTCCTTCCCTCCCCCTCCTTCCTTCCCTTCCCCTCCTTCCTTTCCTCCTTCCCTCCCCCTCCTTCCTTCCCTCCCCCCCTTTCTTCCCTCCCCCTCCTTTCTTCCCTCTCCCTCCTTTCTTCCTTCCCTATCCTACCTTCCCTTCCCTTCCTTCCTTCCTTCCTTCCCTCCCCCTCCTTCCTTCCCTACCCCTCCCTCCTTCCCTATTTCCCTCCCCTCCTTCCTTCCCTCCCCCTCCTTCCTTCCCTCCCCCTCCTTTCTTCCCTCCCTATCCTACCTTCCCTTCCCTTCCTTCCTTCCTTCCCTCCCCCTCCTTCCTTCCCTACCCCTCCTTTCTTCCCTCCCTATCCTACTTTCCCTCCCCCTCCTTTCTTCCCTCCCTATCCTACCTTCCCTTCCCTTCCTTCCATCCCTCCCCCTCCTTCCATCCCTCCCCCTCCTTTCTTCCCTCCCTATCCTACCTTCCCTCCCCCCCTCCTTCCTTCCCTCCCCTCCTTCCTTCCCTCCCCCTCCTTCCTTCCCTCCCCTTCTTTCTTCCCTCCCTATCCTACCTTCCCTCCCCTTCCTTCCTTCCCTCCCCCTTCTACCTGCCCTCCTCTCCTTCCTTCCCTCCCCCTCCTCCCTTCCCTCCCCCTCATTCCTTCCCTCCCCCCTTCCTTCCATCCCCCTCCTTCCTTCCATCCCCCTCCTTCCCTCCCCCTCCTTCCTTCCCTCCCCCCTTCCTTCCCTCCCGCCACTCCTTCCTTCCCTCCCGCTCATTCCTTCCCTCCCCCTCCCTCCTTCCCTCCCCTCCTTCCTTTCATCCCCCTCCTACCTTCCCCCCTCCTTCCTTCCCTTCTGGAACATCTTGTCTCTGTCCACCGTCTCAATTCCACGCAGTATTTTATATGTCGTTATCATGTTTCCCCTATCCCTCCTGTCCTCCAGTGTCGTCAGGCCGATTTCCCTCAACCTTTCTTCATAGGACATTCCCCTGAGCTCTGGAACTAACCTTGTCGCAAACCTTTGCACTTTATCTAATTTCTTAACGTGCTTGACCCGGTGCGGGTTCCTAACTGGTCCTGCATACTCCAGTATGGGCCTGACGTACAGGGTGTACAGTGTCTTTAAAGATTCCTTACTTAGGTATCGAAATGCTAATCTCAGGTTTGCGGGGCGCCCATATGCTGCAGCAGTTATTTGGTTGACGTGTGCTTCCGGAGACGTGTTCGATGTTATACTCACGCCAAGATCTTTCTCCTTGAGCGAGGTTTGCAGTCGTTGGCCACCTAGCCTATACTCTGTTTGTGGTCTTCTTTGCCCTTCTCCGATCTTCATGACTTTGCATTTGGCAGGGCTGAATTCGAGAAGCAAGTTGCTGGACCACGTGTCCAGCCTGTTCAGGTCTCTTTGAAGGCCTGCCTGATCCTCATCTGATTTAATTATCCTCAATAATTTCACATCAAGTGCGAAGAGGAACACTTTTGAGTCTATCCCTTCCATCATGTCGTTCACATATACCAAAAATAGCACTGGTCCTAGGACCGACCCCTGTGGGACCCCGCTCGTTACAGGTGCCCACTGTGATATCTCATCAGGTACCATGACTCGTTGTTGCCTCCCTGTCAGGTATTCTTTGATCCATTGCAGTGCCCTTCCTGTTATACACACCTGATCCTCTAGTTTCTGCACTAATCTCTTGTGAGGAACTGTGTCGAACGACTTCTTGCAGTCCAAGAAAATGCAATCAACCCACCCCTCTCTCTCATTTCTTACTTCAGTTACCTTGTCATAAAACTCTAGTAGGTTTGTGACACAGGATTTGCCTTCCATGAATCCGTGTTGGCTGTCGTTTATAATCTTGTTCCGCTCCAGGTGTTCCACCACTCTACTCCTGATAATCTTTTCCAAGACTTTGCATACTATACATGTCAGTGACACTGGTCTATAATTTAGTGCTTCATTTCTGTCTCCCTTCTTAAAGATGGGGACTACATTTGCCTTCTTCCATACTTCAGGTAGTTGCCCAGTTTCAAGTTAAGTGTTGAAGATTTTGGTTAGTGGCACATGTAGTGTCCCTGCTCCCTCTCTAAGGACCCATGGAGAGATGTTGTCCGGTCCCACCGCCTTTGAGGTATCAATGTCACTTAGGAGCTTCTCCACCTCCTCCTCAGTTGTGTGTAATTCATCCAACACTTGTTGGTATATCCCTTGTTGCTGTACGCCACTGTTTTGTCTTCCCGTTGTCCCTTCAGCCTCCACTGTAAATACTTCCTGAAATTTCATGTTGAGCTCCTCACATACCTCCTGGTCGTTTCGTGTGAGCTCCCCACCTTCCTTCCTCAGAATGATTACAGTGTGTGTGTGTGTGTGTGTGTGTGTATGTGTGTGTGTATGCGTGTGTGTATGTGTGTATATATGTATGTGTGTGTGTGTGTGTGTGTGTGTGTACTCACCTATTTGTACTCACTTATTTGTGGTTGCAGGGGTCGATTCACAGCTCCTGGCCCCGCCTCTTCGCTGATTGCTACTAGGTCCTCTCTCTCCCTGCCCCATGAGCTCTATCATACCTCGCCTTGAAACTATGTATGGTTCCCGCCTCCACTACGTCACTTTCTAGGCTATTCCACGGCCTGACTACTCTATGACTGAAGAAATACTTCCTAACATCCCTTTGATTCATCTGAGTCTTCAACTTCCAATTGTGACCTCTTGTGTCTGTGTCCCTTCTCCGGAACATCCCGTCTTTGTCCACCTTGTCTATTCCGCGCAGTATTTTATATGTCGTTATCATGTCTCCCCTGACCCTCCTGTTCTCCAGTGTAGTCAGGCCGATTTCCCTCAACCTTTCTTCGTAGGACAATCCCCGTAGCTCTGGGACTAGTCTTGTTGCAAACCTTTGCACTTTCTCTAATTTCTTGACGTGCTTGACTAGGTGTGGATTCCAAACTAGTGCTGCATACTCCAGTATGGGCCTGACGTAAATGGTATACAGAGTCTTAAACGAATCCTTACTGAGGTATCGGTACGCTATCCGTAGGTTTGCCAGGCGCCCGTATGCTGCAGCAGTTATCTGATTGATGTGCGCCTCAGGAGATATGCTCGGTGTTATACTCACCCCCAGATCTTTTTCCTTGAGTGAGGTTTGCAGTCTTTGGCCATCTAAACTATATTGTGTCTGCGGTCTTCTTTGCCCTTCCCCAATCTTCATGACTTTGCATTTGGCAGCGTTAAATTCAAGGAGCTAGTTGCTGGACCAGGCTTGTAGCCTGTCCAGGTCTCTTTGTAGTCCTGCCTGATCCTCATCCGATTTGATTCTTCTCATTAACTTCGCATCATCTGCAAACAAGGACACTTCTGAGTCTATCCCTTCCGTTATGTCGTTCACATGTACCAAGAACAGCACAGGTCCTAGGACTGACCCCTGTGGAACCCCGCTTGTCACAGGCGCCCACTCTGACACCTCGTCGCGTACCATGACTCGTTGTTGTCTCCCTGTCAGGTATTCTCTGATCCATTGCAGTGCCTTTCCTGTTATGTGTGCCTGATCCTCTAGCTTTTGCAGTAACCTCTTGTGAGAAACTGTGTCGAAGGCCTTCTTGCAGTCCAAAAATATGCAGTCGATCGACCCCTCTCTCTCTTGTCTTACTTCTGTCACCTTGTCATAAAACTCTAGTAGGTTTATGACACAGGATTTTCCTTCCTTGAAACCGTGCTGGTTGTCAATTATACACTTGTTTCTTTTCAGGTGCTCCACCACTCTCCTCCTGATGATCTTCTCCATGACCTTGCATACTATACACGTTAGTGATACAGGTCTGTAGTTTAGTGCCTCATGTCTGTCTCCCTTTTTAAAAATTCGGACTACATTTGCCATTTACCATACCTCAGGGAGTTGCCCAGTTTCAAATGATGTGTTGAAGATCTTTGTTAATGGCTCACACAATATCTCTGCTCCCTCTTTAAGGACCCATGGAGAGATGTTGTCTGGTCCCACCGCCTTTGAGGTGTCAAGTTCGCATAGCAGCTTCTTCGCCTCCTCCTTGGTTATATGTACCTCATCCAGCACTTGCTGGTGTGCCCCCCTGTTCTGATTTCCTGGAGTCCTACTGGTTTCCACTGTAAATACCTCTTTAAATCTTGTGTTGAGCTCCTGACATACCTCTCGGTCGTTTCTTGTGAATTCCCCATCACCCTTTCTCAGTCTGATTACCTGGTCCTTGACTGTTGTTTTCCTCCTGATGTGGCTGTACAACAGCTTCGGGTTAGTCTTTACTTTTGATGCTATGTCATTTTCATATTGTCTCTGAGCCTCCCTTCTTGTCTGTGCATATTCGTTTCTGGCTCTTCGGCTAATCTCTTTATTTTCCTGAGTTCTCTGTCTTCTGTACCTTTTCCATTCCCTAGTACACCTAGTTTTTGCCTCCCTACACCTTTGGGTGAACCAAGGACTCGTTCTGTTCTTCCCATTATTTCTGTTTCCCTTCGGAACAAACCTCTCCTATGCCTCCTTGCATTTTGTTGCCACATAGTCCATCATTTCTTGTACTGGTTTTCCTGTCAGTTCCCTCTCCCACTGAATGTCTTGAAGGAAGTTCCTCATGCCTGAGTAGTTCCCCCTTTTGTAGTTTGGTTTTTCCCAGCCTATTCCTGCTACTCTCTCCACTTGGAGCTCAACTATGTAGTCGAAGCACAGAACCACATGAGCACTAGCTCCCAGGGGCCTTTCATACATGACACCCTCGATGTCCGAACTACTCAAGGTGAATACAAGGTCCAGTCTTGCTGGTTCATCCTCTCCTCTCTCTCTGGTAGTGTCTCTAACATGTTGATGCATGAGGTTTTCCAGTACCACATCCATCATCTTGGCTCTCCATGTTTCGGGACCCCCATGTGTGTGTGTGTGTGTGTGTGTGTGTGTGTGTGTGTGTGTGTGTAATATTGACATGCACAAGATGGCATGTCACCATTGTTATGGCATATGCTGGAGGTGATGGCATGTCACCATTGTTACAGCAGCAGATGGAGGTGATGGCATGTCACCATTGTTATGGCAGCAGCTGGAGGCGATGGCATGTCACCATTGTTATGGCAGCAGCTGGAGGTCATGGCATGTCACCATTGTTATGGAAGCAGCTGGAGGTGATGGCATGTCACCATAGTTACGGCAGCAGCTGGAGGTGATGGCATGTCACCATTGTTATGGCAGCAGCTGGAGGTGATGGCATGTCCCCATTGTTATGGCAGCAGCTGGAGGTGATGGCATGTCACCATTGTTATGGCAGCAGCTGGTGGTGATGGCATGTCACCATTGTTATGGCAGCTGCCGGAGGTGATGGCATGTCACCATTGTTATGGAAGCAGCTGGAGGTCATGGCATGTCACCATTGTTATCGCAGCTGCTGGAGGCGATGGCATGTCACCATTGTTATGGCAGCAGCTGGAGGTGATGGCATGTCACCATTGTTACGGCAGCAGCTGGAGGTGATGGCATATAATCATTGTTATGGCAGCAGCTGAAGATGATGGCATGTCCCCATTGTTATCGCAGCTGCTTGTTGTGATGGCATGTCACAAAATTATGGCACTTGGAGGTGATGGCATGTCACCATTGTCATTGAAGCAGCTGGAGGTGGTGACATGTCACCACTGTTATGGCAGCAGTTGGAGATGATGGCATGTCACCATTGTTATGGCAGATGCTGGAGGTGATGGCATGTCACCACTGTTATGGCAGATGCTGGAGGTGATGGTATGTCACCACTGTTATGGCAGATGCTGGAGGTTAAAGCATGTCACCATTGTTATGGCAGCAGCTGGAGGTGATGGCATGTCAAAACTGTTATGGCAGCAGCTGGAGGTGATGGCATGTCACCACTGTTATGGCAGCAGCTGGAGGTGATGGCATATCACCATTGTTATGGCAGCTGCGGGAGGTGATGGCATGTCAACATTGTTATGGCAGCTGCTGGAGGTGATGGCATGTCACCATTGTTATGGCAGCAGCTGTAGGTGGTGGCATGCCACCATTGTTATGGCAGCTGCTGGAGGTGATGGCATGTCACCATTGTTATGGCAGCTGCTGAAGGTGGTGGCATGTCACCATTGTTATGGCAGCTGCTGGAGGTGGAGGCATGTCACCATTGTTATGGCAGCTGCTGGAGGTGATGGCATGTCACCCTTGTTATGGCAGTAGTTGTAGGTGATGGCATGTCATCATTGTTATGGCAGGAGCTGGAGGTGATGGCATGTCACCATTGTTATGGCAGTTGGAGGTGATGGCATCTCACCATTCTTATGGCATCAGCTGGAGGTGATGGCATGTCACCATTGTTATGGCAGATGCTGGAGGTGATGGCATTTCACCATTGTTATGGCAGTTGGAGGTGATGGCATGTCACCATTCTTATGGCAGCAGCTGGAGGTGATGGCATGTTACCATTGTTATGGCAGATGCTGGAGGTGATGGCATGTCACCATTGTTATGGCAGATGCTGGAGGTGATGGCATGTCACCATTGTTATGACAGCTGCTGGAGGTGGTGGCATGTCACCTTTGTTTTGGCAGCTGCTAGAGGTGATGGCATGTCACCATTGTTATGCCAGCAGCTGGAGGTGATGGCATGTCACCATTGTTATGGCAGCAGCTGGAGGTGATGGCATGTCACCATTATTATAGCAGCAGCAGGAGGTGAGGGAATGTCACCATTGTTATCGCAGCTGCTTGTTGTGATGGCATGTAACGAAATTATGGCAGCTGCTGGAAGTGATGGCATGTCACCATTGTTATTGCAGCAGCTGGAGGTGGTGGCATGTCACCATTGTTATGGCAGCTGCTGGAGGTGATGGCATGTCACCATTGTTATGGCAGCTGCTGGAGGTGATGGCATGTCACCACTGTTATGGTAGATGCTGGAGGTGATGGCATTTCACCATTGTTATGGCAGCAGCTGGAGGTGATGGCATTTCACCATTGTTATGGCAGCTGCTGGAGGTGATGGCATGTCACCATTGTTATGGCAGCTGCTGGAGGTGATGGCATGTCACCATTGTTATGGCAGCTGCTGGAGGTGATGGCATTTCACCATTGTTATGGCAGCTGCTGGAGGTGATGGCATGTCACCATTGTTATGGCAGCAGCTGTAGGTGGTGGCATGTCACCATTGTTATGGCAGCTGCTGGAGGTGATGGCATGTCACCATTGTTATGGCAGCTGCTGAAGGTGGTGGCATGTCACCATTGTTATGGCAGCTGCTGGAGGTGGTGGCATGTCACCATTGTTATGGCAGCTGCTGGAGGTGATGGTATGTCACCCTTGTTATGGCAGCAGCTGTAGGTGATGGCATGTCATCATTGTTATGGCAGGAGCTGGAGGTGATGGCATGTCACCATTGTTATGTCAGCTGCTGGAGGTGATGTCATGTCACCATTGTTATGGCAGCTGCTGAAGGTGATGGCATGTCACCATTGTTAAGGCAGATGCTGGAGGTGATGGCATGTCACCATTGTTATGGCAGTTGGAGGTGATGGCATGTCACCATTCTTATGGCAGCAGCTGGAGGTGATGACATGTCACCATTGTTATGGTAGATGCTGGAGGTGATAGCATTTCACCATTGTTATGGCAGTTGGAGGTGATGGCATGTCACCATTCTTATGGCAGCAGCTGGATGTGATGGCATGTCACCATTGTTATGGCAGATTCTGAAGGTGATGTCATTTCACCATTGTTATGGCAGCAGCTGGAGGTGATGGCATGTCACCATTGTTAGGGCAGCAGCTGGAGGTGATGGCGTGTCACCATTGTTATGGCAGATGCTGGAGGTGATGGCATGTTACCATTGTTATGGCAGATGCTGGAGGTGATGGCATGTCACCATTCTTATGGCAGCTGCTGGAGGTGGTAACATGTCACCTTTGTTATGGCAGCTGCTGGAGGTGATGGCATGTCACCGCTGTTATGGCAGCTGCTGGAGGTGATGGCATGTCACCACTGTTATGGCAGCTGCTGGAAGTGATGGCATGTCACCACTGTTATGGCAGCTGCTGGAGGTGATGGCATGTCACCATTGTTATGGCAGATACTGGAGGTGATGCCATGTCACCATTGATACGGCAGCAGCTGGAGGTGATGGCATGTCACCATTGTTATGGCAGCTGCTGAAGGTGGTGGCATGTCACCATTGTCATGGCAGCTTCTGGAGGTGGTGGCATGTAACCATTGTTATGGCAGCAGCTGTAGGTGATGGCATGTCACCATTGTTATGGCAGGAGCTGGAGGTGATGGCATGTCACCACTGTTATGGCAGCTGCTGGAGGTGATGGCATGTCATCATTGTTAAGGCAGATGCTGGAGGTGATGGCATGTCACCATTGTTATGGCAGTTGGAGGTGATGGCATGTCAACATTCTTATGGCAGCAGCTGGAGGTGATGGCATGTCACCATTGTTACGGCAGATGCTGGAGGTGATGGCATTTCACCATTGTTATGGCAGTTGGAGGTGATGGCATGTCACCATTCTTATGGCAGCAGCTGGAGGTGATGGCATGTCACCATTGTCATCGCAGATGCTGGAGATGATGGCATTTCACCATTGTTATTGCAGCAGCTGGAGCTGATGGCATGTCACCATTGTTACGGCAGCAGGTGGAGGTGATGGCATGTCACCATTGTTATGGCAGATGCTGGAGGTGATGGCATGTCACCTTTGTTATGGCAGCTGCTGGAGGTGATGGCATGTCACCACTGTTATGGCAGCAGCTGGAGGTGATGGCATGTCACCACTGTTATGGCAGCTGCTGGAGGTGATGTCATGTCACCACTGTTATGGCAGCTGCTGGAGGTGATGGCATGTCACCACTATTATGGCAGCTGCTGGAGGTGATGGCATGTCACCACTGTTATGGCAGATGCTGGAGGTGATGGCATGTCACCATTGTTATGGCAGCTGATGGAGGTGGTGGCATGTCACCTTTGTTATGGCAGCTGCTGGAGGTGATGTCATGTCACCACTGTTATGGCAGCTGCTGGAGGTGATGGCATGTCACCACTGTTATGGCAGCTGCTGGAGGTGATGGCATGTCACCATTGTTATGGCAGATGCTGGAGGTGATGGCATGTCAACATTATTATGGCAGCAGCTGGAGGTGATGGCATGTCACCATTGTTATGGCAGCTGCTGGAGGTGATGGCATGTCACAACTGTTATGGCAGCTGCTGGATGTGATGGCATGTCACCATTGTTATGGCAGATGCTGGAGGTGATGGCATGTCACCATTGTTACGGCAGCAGCTGGAGGTGATGGCATGTCACCATTGTTACGGCAGCTGCTGAAGGTGGTGGCATGTCACCATTGTTATGGCAGCTTCTGGAGGTGGTGGCATGTCACCATTGTTATGGCAGCAGCTGGACGTGATGGTATGTCACCCTTGTTATGGCAGCAGCTGTAGGTGATGGCATGTCATCATTGTTATGGCAGGAGCTGGAGGTGATGGCATGTCACCATTGTTATGACAGCTGCTGGAGGTGATGTCATGTCACCATTGTTATGGCAGCTGCTGGAGGTGATGGCATGTCACCATTGTTAAGGCAGATACTGGAGGTGATGGCATGTCACCATTGTTATGGCAGTTGGAGGTGATGGCATGTCACCATTCTTATGGCAGCAGCTGGAGGTGATGACATGTCACCATTGTTATGGTAGATGCTGGAGGTGATAGCATTTCACCATTGTTATGGCAGTTGGAGGTGATGGCATGTCACCATTCTTATGGCAGCAGCTGGATGTGATGGCATGTCACCATTGTTATGGCAGATGCTGAAGGTGATGTCATGTCACCATTGTTATGGCAGCTGATGGAGGTGGTGGCATGTCACCTTTGTTATGGCAGCTGCTGGAGGTGATGTCATGTCACCACTGTTATGGCAGCTGCTGGAGGTGATGGCATGTCACCACTGTTATGGCAGCTGCTGGAGGTGATGGCATGTCACCATTGTTATGGCAGATGCTGGAGGTGATGGCATGTCACCACTGTTACGGCAGCAGCTGGAGGTGATGGCATGTCACCATTGTTATGGCAGGTGCTGGAGGTGATGGCATGTCACCACTGTTATGGCAGCTGCTGGAGGTTATGGCATGTCACCATTTTTATGGCAGCTGCTGGAGGTGATGGCATGTCACCATTGTTATGGCAGCTGCTGGAGGTGATGGCATGTCACCACTGTTATAGCAGCAGCTGGAGGTGATGGCATGTAACCATTGTTATGGCAGCAGCTGGAGGTGATGGCTTGTCACCATTGTTATGGCAGATGCTGGAGGTGATGGCATGTCACCATTGTTACGGCAGCAGCTGGAGGTGATGGCATGTCACCATTGTTATGGCAGCTGCTGGATGTTATGGCATGTCACCATTTTTATGGCAGCTGTTGGAGGTGATGGCATGTCACCATTGTTATGGCAGCTGCTGGAGGTGATGGCATGTCACCACTGTTATAGCAGCAGCTGGAGGTGATGGCATGTCACCAATGTTATGGCAGCAGCTGGAGGTGATGGCATGTCACCATTGTTACGGCAGCTGCTGGAGGTGATGGCATGTCACCACTGTTATGGCAGCTGCTGGAGGTGATGGCATGTCACCATTGTTATGGCAGCTGCTGGAGGTGATGGCATGTCATCACTGTTATGGCAGTTGCTGGAGGTGATGGCATGGTACCACTGTTATGGCAGCTGCTGGAGGTGATGGCATGTCACAATTGTTATGGCAGGAGCTGGAGGTGATGGCATGCCACCACTGTTATGGCAGCAGCTGGAGGTGATGGCATGTCACCACTGTTATGGCAGTTGCTTTAGGTGATGGCATGTCACCATTGTTATGGCAGCAGCTGGAGGTGATGGCATGTCACCATTGTTATGGCAGCTGCTGGAGGTGATGGCATGTCGCCATTGTTATGGCAGTTGCTGGAGGTGATGGCATGTCACCATTGTTATGGCAGTTGCTGTAGGTGATGGCATGTCACCATTGTTATGGCAACAGCTGGAGGTGATGGCATGTCTCCACTGTTATGGCAGTTGCTGGAGGTGATGGCATGTCACCACTTTTATGGCAGTTGCTGGAGGTGATGGCATGTCACCACTGTTATGGCAGTTGCTGGAGGTGATGGCATGTCACCATTGTTATGGCAGTTGCTGGAGGTGATGGCATGTCACCACTGTTATGGCAGTTGCTGGAGGTGATGGCATGTCACCATTGTTATGGCAGTTGCTGGAGGTGATGGCATGTCACCACTGTTATGGCAGTTGCTGGAGGTGATGGAATGTCACCACTGTTATGGCAGTTGCTGGAGGTGATGGCATGTCACCATTGTTATGGCAGTTGCTGGAGGTGATGGAATGTCACCATTGTTATGGCAGTTGCTGGAGGTGATGGAATGTCACCACTGTTATGGCAGTTGCTGGAGGTGATGGAATGTCACCACTGTTATGGCAGTTGCTGGAGGTGATGGAATGTCACCACTGTTATGGCAGTTGCTGGAGGTGATGGAATGTCACCACTGTTATGGCAGTTGCTGGAGGTGATGGAATGTCACCACTGTTATGGCAGTTGCTGGAGGTGATGGCATGTCACCACTGTTATGGCAGTTGCTGGAGGTGATGGCATGTCACCACTGTTATGGCAGTTGCTGGAGGTGATGGCATGTCACCACTGTTATGGCAGTTGCTGGAGGTGATGGAATGTCACCACTGTTATGGCAGTTGCTGGAGGTGATGGAATGTCACCACTGTTATGGCAGCAGCTGGAGGTGATGGCATGTCACCACTGTTATGGCAGTTGCTGGAGGTGATGGAATGTCACCACTGTTATGGTAGTTGCTGGAGGTGATGGAATGTCACCACTGTTATGGCAGTTGCTGGAGGTGATGGAATGTCACCACTGTTATGGCAGTTGCTGGAGGTGATGGAATGTCACCACTGTTATGGCAGTTGCTGGAGGTGATGGCATGTCACCATTGTTATGGCAGCAGCTGGAGGTGATGGAATGTCACCACTGTTATGGCAGTTGCTGGAGGTGATGGAATGTTACCACTGTTATGGCAGTTGCTGGAGGTGATGGCATGTCACCACTGTTATGGCAGTTGCTGGAGGTGATGGCATGTCACCACTGTTATGGCAGTTGCTGGAGGTGATGGCATGTCACCACTGTTATGGCAGTTGCTGGAGGTGATGGCATGTCACCACTGTTATGGCAGTTGCTGGAGGTGATGGCATGTCACCACTGTTATGGCAGTTGCTGGAGGTGATGGCATGTCACCACTGTTATGGCAGTTGCTGGAGGTGATGGCATGTCACCACTGTTATGGCAGTTGCTGGAGGTGATGGCATGTCACCACTGTTATGGCAGTTGCTGGAGGTGATGGCATGTCACCATTGTTATGGCAGTTGCTGGAGGTGATGGCATGTCACCATTGTTATGGCAGTTGCTGGAGGTGATGGCATGTCACCACTGTTATGGCAGTTGCTGGAGGTGATGGCATGTCACCACTGTTATGGCAGCAGCTGGAGGTGATGGCATGTCACCACTGTTATGGCAGTTGCTGGAGGTGATGGCATGTCACCACTGTTATGGCAGTTGCTGGAGGTGATGGAATGTCACCACTGTTATGGCAGTTGCTGGAGGTGATGGCATGCCACCACTGTTATGGCAGCTGCTGGAGGTGATGGCATGTCACCACTGTTATGGCAGTTGCTGGAGGTGATGGCATGTCACCACTGTTATGGCAGTTGCTGGAGGTGATGGCATGTCACCACTGTTATGGCAGTTGCTGGAGGTGATGGCATGTCACCACTGTTATGGCAGTTGCTGGAGGTGATGGCATGTCACCACTGTTATGGCAGTTGCTGGAGGTGATGGAATGTCACCACTGTTATGGCAGTTGCTGGAGGTGATGGCATGTCACCACTGTTATGGCAGTTGCTGGAGGTGATGGAATGTCACCACTGTTATGGCAGTTGCTGGAGGTGATGGAATGTCACCACTGTTATGGCAGTTGCTGGAGGTGATGGCATGTCACCACTGTTATGGCAGTTGCTGGAGGTGATGGCATGTCACCACTGTTATGGCAGTTGCTGGAGGTGATGGAATGTCACCACTGTTATGGCAGTTGCTGGAGGTGATGGAATGTCACCACTGTTATGGCAGTTGCTGGAGGTGATGGCATGTCACCACTGTTATGGCAGTTGCTGGAGGTGATGGAATGTCACCATTGTTATGGCAGTTGCTCGAGGTGATGGCATGTCACCATTTTTATGGCAGTTGCTGGAGGTGATGGCATGTCACCACTGTTATGGCAGTTGCTGGAGGTGATGGCATGCCACCACTGTTATGGCAGCTGCTGGAGGTGATGGCATGTCACCACTGTTATGGCAGTTGCTGGAGGTGATGGCATGTCACCACTGTTATGGCAGTTGCTGGAGGTGATGGCATGTCACCACTGTTATGGCAGTTGCTGGAGGTGATGGAATGTCACCACTGTTATGGCAGTTGCTGGAGGTGATGGCATGCCACCACTGTTATGGCAGCTGCTGGAGGTGATGGCATGTCACCACTGTTATGGCAGTTGCTGGAGGTGATGGCATGTCACCACTGTTATGGCAGTTGCTGGAGGTGATGGCATGTCACCACTGTTATGGCAGTTGTTGGAGGTGATGGCATGTCACCACTGTTATGGCAGTTGCTGGAGGTGATGGCATGTCACCACTGTTATGGCAGTTGCTGGAGGTGATGGAATGTCACCACTGTTATGGCAGTTGCTGGAGGTGATGGAATGTCACCACTGTTATGGCAGTTGCTGGAGGTGATGGCATGTCACCACTGTTATGGCAGTTGCTGGAGGTGATGGAATGTCACCACTGTTATGGCAGTTGCTGGAGGTGATGGAATGTCACCACTGTTATGGCAGTTGCTGGAGGTGATGGCATGTCACCACTGTTATGGCAGTTGCTGGAGGTGATGGAATGTCACCACTGTTATGGCAGTTGCTGGAGGTGATGGCATGTCACCACTGTTATGGCAGTTGCTGGAGGTGATGGCATGTCACCACTGTTATGGCAGTTGCTGGAGGTGATGGCATGTCACCACTGTTATGGCAGTTGCTGGAGGTGATGGCATGTCACCACTGTTATGGCAGCAGCTGGAGGTGATGGCATGTCACCACTGTTATGGCAGTTGCTGGAGGTGATGGAATGTCACCACTGTTATGGCAGTTGCTGGAGGTGATGGAATGTCACCACTGTTATGGCAGTTGCTGGAGGTGATGGAATGTCACCAGTGTTATGGCAGTTGCTGGAGGTGATGGCATGTCACCACTGTTATGGCAGTTGCTGGAGGTGATGGCATGTCACCACTGTTATGGCAGTTGCTGGAGGAGATGGCATGTCACCACTGTTATGGCAGTTGCTGGAGGTGATGGCATGTCACCACTGTTATGGCAGTTGCTGGAGGTGATGGCATGTCACCACTGTTATGGCAGTTGCTGGAGGTGATGGCATGTCACCACTGTTATGGCAGTTGCTGGAGGTGATGGCATGTCACCACTGTTATGGCAGTTGCTGGAGGTGATGGCATGTCACCACTGTTATGGCAGTTGCTGGAGGTGATGGCATGTCACCACTGTTATGGCAGTTGCTGGAGGTGATGGAATGTCACCACTGTTATGGCAGTTGCTGGAGGTGATGGCATGTCACCACTGTTATGGCAGTTGCTGGAGGTGATGGAATGTCACCACTGTTATGGCAGATGCTGGAGGTGATGGCATGTCACCATTGTTATGGCAGCTGCTGGAGGTGATGGCATGTCACCACTGTTATGGCAGTTGCTGGAGGTGATGGCATGTCACCATTGTTATGGCAGCTGCTGGAGGTGATGGCATGTCACCACTGTTATGGCAGATGCTGGAGGTGATGGCATGTCACCATTGTTATGGCAGCTGCTGGAGGTGATGGCATGTCACCACTGTTATGGCAGATGCTGGAGGTGATGGCATGTCACCACTGTTATGGCAGCTGCTGGAGGTGATGGCATGTCACCACTGTTATGGCAGTTGCATTTGTCCTCAACCTGAATCGAAACTTACCAGAGTACAAACTTTCTAACATTTTACAATGAAGTTTCAACACAGGTTATTGTGGTAGCTTGTTGGAGGTGGTCCTGTTAATGGTGGTGGTGGTCCTGTTAATGGTGGTGGTGGTCCTGTTAATGGTGGTGGTGGTCCTGTTAATGGTGGTGGTGGTCCTGTTAATGGTGACTGAGGTGGTGGTCCTGTTAATGGTGGTGGTGGTCCTGTTAATGGTGGTGGTGGTCCTGTTAATGGTGGTGGTGGTCCTGTTAATGGTGGTGTTGGTGGTGGTCCTCTTAATGGTGGAGATGGTCCTGTTAATGGTGGTGGTGGTCCTGTTAATGGTGGTGGTGGTCCTGTTAATGGTGGTGTTGGTGGTGGTCCTCTTAATGGTGGAGGTGGTCCTGTTAATGGTGGTGTTGGTGGTGGTCCTCTTAATGGTCGAGGTGGTCCTGTTAATGGTGTTGGTGGTGGTCCTGTTAATGGTGGTGGTGGTCCTATTAATGGTGGTGTTGGTGGTGGTCCTCTTAATGGTTGTGGAGGTCGTCCTGTTAATGGTGGTGGAGGTGGTGGTCCTGTTAATGGTGGTGGCCCTCTTAATGGTGGAGGTGGCCCTATAAATGGTGGTGGTGGTCCTGTTAATGGTGGTGGTGGTCCCGTTAATGTTGGTGGTGGTGGTCCCGTTAATGGTGGTGGTGGTGGTCCTGTTAATGGTTTTGGTGGTGGCCCTGTTAATGGTTGTGGTGGTGGTCCTGTTAATTGTGGTGGTGGTCCTGTTAATGGTTTTGGTGGTGGTGGCCCTGTTAATGGTTGTGGTGGTGTTGGTCCTGTTAATGGTTGTGGTGGTGTTGGTCCTGTTAATGGTTATGGTGGTCCTGCTAATGGGTGTGGTGGTGGTCCTGTTAATGGTGGTGGTGGTGGTCCTGTTAATGGTTGTGGAGGTGGTCCTGTTAATTGTTGTGGTCTTGTTAATGGTTTTGGTGGTCCTGTTAATGGTTGTGGTGGTGTTGGTCATGTTAATGGTTGTGGTGGTGGTCCCGTTAATGGGTGTGGTGGTGGTCCTGTTAATGGTGGTGTTGGTGGTGGTCCTGTTAACGGTTGGGGTGGTGGTGGTCCTGTTAATGGGTGTTGTGGTGGTGTTGGTCCTGTTAATGGTTGTGGTGGTGATGGTCCTGTTAATGGGTGTGGTGGTGATGGTTCTGTTAATGGTTGTGGGGGTGGTCCTGTTAATGGTTGTGGGGGTGGTCCTGTTAATGGTTGTGGTGGTGGTCCTGTTAATTGTTATGGTGGTGGTCCTGTTAATGGTTGTGGTGGTGTTGGTCCTGTTAATGGTTGTGGTGTTGGTGGTGGTCCTGTTAGTGGGTGTGGCGGTGGTGGTACTGTTAATGGTTGTGGTGGTGGTGGTCCTGTTAATGGGTGTGGTGGTGGTGTTGCTAATAGTTGTGGTAGTGGTGGCGTTGCTAATAGTTGTGGTGGTGGTGTTGCTGATAGTTGTGGTGGTGCTAGTAACAGGTGTGGTGGTGAAGATGCATACCTAAATATACAAGTGCCTGGATACGTCACTATCTGCTACTCCGTGATGGCGGTGCCCAGAGCAAGACTAATGAAATACAACTTTCTGGCGTTGTTTGGGCAGCAGACTAGTAGTATACATGGTGGAACGAAAGTGCGTGCGTGAGTGTGTGTGTGTGTGTGTGTGTGTGTGTGTGTGTGTGTGTGTGTGTGTGTGTGTGTGTGTGTGTGTGTGTGTGTGTGTGTGTGTGTGTGTGTAAAACAACACACTGCAGCAGTGAACCAATAATTTCACGACTGCATGCAATGCGCCACTAGTAATGTCACCACGCAAACCTCGTCCTCTAGCAGAGACTACGCTGTCGCTGAACCGTTGCCTTATACGTCGCAGCAGCACCTGCTGGTCTGCCTACCAAGAAATATGCAGAGAACCACTCTATTTTTTCAAAGCACCACAAACTATACTGCAAACTACCTGCTTCAGGCAACCCAAGTCACTGTAACAGCTTGAGAAAGCAAACAAGAAGAAACACAGAGCCCAATACCATAACCTCCCGGCACAACCTAAACGACTCCCTGGAAAATTTAGAGGGCGATCACGCCATTTACCAGCTTGGTAGAACAGTGGGGAATAATTCATTGCAGACATGGGGTTATTAGCAACGATTGTGTCAGAATTTTTCTCTGATTAAAGAATTAAATTTGAATTTTATATTTCTAATAGCAATATCTGCAATATAGTTCAGGATAGTTACTAGACTCTGGTATATCCGGTTAATACTATTATTACTACTACTACTGCTGCTGTTGCTGATGCTGCTACCACTACCACTACCACTACTACTACTACTACTACTACTAATAATAATAATAATAATAATAATAATAATAATAATAATAATAATAATAATAACAATAGTAAAATTGGGAAGAAAACCAGTAATATTATAGTATTACTGTAGCCACGCACATTTCGATGGCAACAATAAACTATACTTAGGGTTAAGATCTATGGATTACACGAGGGTAATTAAAACTACAATCCACCTGTACACTAACATCAAGAATGCTATAATCTCCAAAACAGGAATTATAATAAAAAAATCACTGTAAATACAGAGATACACACCTCTTCAGTTTTTTATAGATTCATAATAATCCTTATTTCTACATGTACAAGGTATACAGTCCTAGCTGACATCACTGACATACTGCTGACATCACTGACATACTGCTGACATCACTGACATACTACTGACATCACTGACATACTGCTGACATCACTGACATACTGCTGACATCACTGACATACTACTATATAGAAAGCTGTTTGTTATGCTGAGCATTTAGCTGGAGTTTACCTGGAGAGGGTTTCGGGGGTCAACGCCCCCGCGGCCCGGTCTGTGACCAGGCCTCCTGGTGGATCAGAGCCTGATCAACCAGGCTGTTACTGTTGGCTGCACGCAAACCAACGTACGAGCCACAGCCCGGCTGGTCAGGTACCGACTTTAGGTGCTTGTCCAGTGCCAGCTTGAAGACTGCCAGGGGTCTGTTGGTAATCCCCCTTATGTATGCTGGGAGGCAGTTGAACAGTCTCGGGCCCCTGACACTTATTGTATGGTCACTTAACGTGCTAATGACACCCCTGCTTTTCATTGGGGGGATGTTGCATCGTCTGCCAAGTCTTTTGCTTTCGTAGTGAGTGATTTTCGTGTGCAAGTTCGGTACTAGTCCCTCTAGGATTTTCCAGGTGTATATAATCATGTATCTCTCCCGCCTGCGTTCCAGGGAATACACGTTCAGGCAAATTAGGTCAGTTTTGTCCCAGGATGCGACCCACACCAGTCGACTAACACCCAGGTACCTATTTTTCTAATAGGCGAACAGGGACAGCAAGTATCTTAAGGAAAAACGTCCTAATGTTTCCACCCGTACTGAGGATCGAACCACGGACCTCAGTGTGTGAGCTGAGTGCGCTAGCAATCGAGCTACAGCCTTCAGATTTCTTCAGCGTATTAAATTAAAACTTTCAGGTTTCTTCAGCGTATTAAACTAAATCTTTCAGTTTTCTTTAGTTTATCAGGCTAAAACCTCCGCGTGAAAAGAACATAGGACTAACAGAACACTGTAATAGGCTTATTATTTAATGATACGCAGATCTGACTCCCACCCAAAAAAGAACACTGTAGTAGGCCTATTATTTAACGCAGAGTTAGATCTCCCAGACCTAGCTCTAGCTAGAGTGGTGACCTGTACTTAGCTCAGTAGTGACCTGTACCTAGCTCTGTAGTGACCTGTACTTAGCTCAGTGGTGACCTGTACCTAGCTCAGTGGTGACCTGTACTTAGCTCAGTGGTGACCTGTACTTAGCTCAGTGGTGACCTGTACTTAGCTCAGTGGTGACCTGTACTTAGCTCAGTGGTGACCTGTACTTAGCACAGTGGTAACCTGTACTTAGCACAGTGGTGACCTGTACTTAGCACAGTGGTGACGTGTACTTAGCTGAGTGGTGACGTGTACTTAGCTCTGTGAAGTTCTGTCCAGTGTGTTCTCCGTGAATCTGCATAAGATGTCCTCTCTTGAGCAACTCTACCAGCAGCTAAAAGAGGAGCTTAGGGTTGCTAAGCTTGAGATACGGCGATTGACAGAGGAAAACAAGAGGATTCGAAGTAATCCTCCTGTTGTGAGTCCTCAGGTCAAGAGAGGAACCTGGTGTGTGACTGGCCAACATGGAACGAAGCTGAAAACCAAGAAGACTGTTGGAGTGGCGGAAACGACGAAAATCCAGAAGATTGCTGTGGAGACTTCCAACCCATTTTCGGTGCTACCAGACGAATGTGTGTTGTCTACTGGAAACGTCGCAATGAGTACTATGGATTCAATGGCAGAAGAAGGTGAGTCGACATCCCTTGAAACCCCAACGAAGATCATCGAAAACGTCACTACGAACTCCACCAGTGAAGGTAAGAACATTGTTTTAGTTGGGGACAGTCAAGTGAAATTTATGGATAGGGCATTTTGTGTTAGGGACAGGAAGAGGAGGCAGAGGTTATGTTTTCCTGGGGCTGGGATGGGGGATATTGTTACCTGTCTGGACATCATGAAAGGTAATGGGAGCAATCCTATTATCTGCCTCAGTGCGGGAGGGAACGATGTTGGCAAACGTAGGAGTGAAGACCTGATTAGCAGGTATATGACAGCAATAGAGATAATTAGGAAGAAGGGTGGGAACCCTGTGATCTGTGGCATTTTTTCCCAGGAGAGGAGTTGGTAATGAATGGTTGTCCAGGGCAATTGGTGTCAACTGCTGGCTGGACAAACACTGTAAGGAAAATGCAGTAACATTCATAGACAACTGGGATCTCTTCTATGGCAGAAATGACATGTATGCCAGGGATGGGGTCCACTTATCTAGGT
This sequence comes from Cherax quadricarinatus, assembly GCF_038502225.1. Classification (NCBI taxonomy): domain Eukaryota; kingdom Metazoa; phylum Arthropoda; class Malacostraca; order Decapoda; family Parastacidae; genus Cherax; species Cherax quadricarinatus. Next base: position 19,843,511 of record NC_091322.1, read on the forward strand.
TTGGGGTGGGAGCATTGGCCAACACAGTGGAGGGAGCAGTTAGGACTTTAAACTAGAAATAGATAGTGGTATGGGTTTTCGTAGAAAATCAATGTATTCTGAGTGTAGCGATAGTGTGAGTTTTAAGGAAACCAGTTATAGGCAGAATGTGGTAGAGTTATTGGTGAACTTAGGTAAGTCAATGGCATTAGGTGATAAGGAGAGTAACAGGCATAGTGGAGGAACAGAAATCAGCAGGAAGAAAAAAGAGAATAGAGGGTTTCTGAAAATATATTTTACTAATAGTCGTAGTGCGAGAAAATTGGATGGACGAATTGAGATTAGTTGCGAGTGCGGGTAACATTGATGTTTTTACCATAACTGAAAGGTGGTTTAATATGAAAAATAGGGACATGCCTGCTGAATGTCACATTTAGGGTTTTAAACTGTTCAAAGTAGACAGAGGTATTGGGAAGGGGGGTGGGGTGGCAATCTATGTCCGAGATCATTTAAATTGTTGCATAAAAACTGGGATAAAGTCTGAAACACATACTGAATCTGTTTGGGTAGAATTTTCAGAAGGGCATGAAAAATTAATTTTAGGTGTGATATACCGTCCCCCAAACTTGGACAGAGACCGAGGAAGACTACCCTGGGAGGAAATTGTTAAGGCTACACGGCACAATAACGTTGTAATTCTAGGGGACTTTAACTTTAGTAATATTGATTGGAATTTTCTGACTGGGTATTTAGAATCTAACGACCTTTTAGAAGTAGTTCAGGATTGTTTTTTGAAGCAGTTTGTGACAGAACCTACAAGGGGTAATAACCTGCTTGACTTAGTTCTGGCAAACAACGAATCCCTTGTTAATAATTTAGAAGTTTCAGAGGAACTGGGTGCTAGCGACCACAAATCATTTACATTTAGAATTGAATGGAAGTATGATAGTAGGGATAACTCAGTAACAGTCCCAGATTTTCGCTTAGCAGATTACGATGGGCTTAGAGAACACTTATCATCTGTTGACTGGGGTAACGAAGAGAGCTATCAATATGACAGTTTTCTGAACACTATACATGCTGCCCAAAGAACATTTATCCCGTATAAAGAAATTAGATCAAATAGAAATTATCCAAAATGGATGAATTATAAGCTCAAATATCTTTTAGGGCATAAGAAAGGAATTTATAGGCGTATCAAAAGAGGTGAGAGTCATCTTATGAATCAGTATATTGACATTAAGAGGGACGTTAAAAAGGGGATAAGAAAAGCTAAATGGGACTATGAAATTAAAGTTGCTAGGGATTCGAAAACCCAAAAAGTTTTTTCCAGGTCTATAGAACAAAAGTTAGAGATAAGATAGGTCCCCTTAAAAATAACTATGGGCATCTTACTGACAAAGAGAATGAAATGTGCTCAATTTTAAATAATTATTTTCTCTCGGTTTTTACACAGGAAGACACTAGCAATATCCCAGTAATTAATTTTTATAATGGGCTAGAAGATAAATTATGTAACATCACAGTCACTAGTAAATGGTTGTGAAGCAGATAGACCGACTGAAGCAAAATAAGTTGCCGGGTCCTGATGAGTTTTTTTCAAGGGTTCTTAAGGAATGCAAAATGGAACTCTGTGAACCATTAACTAATATTTTTAATTTATCTCTTCAAACAGGTGTAGTGTCTGATATGTGGAAGATGGCTAATGTAATTCCTATTTTTAAATCAGGGGATAAGTCGATATCGTCAAATTACCGCCCAATAAGCCTGACCTCAATTGTAGGCAAATTACAAGTCAATTATAGCTGAGATTATAAGAAGCCATCTGGATAAGCATAATCTGATTAATGATACTCAGCATGAATTCACGAGAGGCCGTTCTTGTCTAATTTATTAACTTTCTTCAGTAAAGCTTTTGAGGCTGTTGATCACGATAAAGAAATTGATATTATTTACTTAGATTTTAGTAAGGCTTTTGATAGAGTTCCACACCAAAGACTGTTAAAGAAAGTGGCAGCTCATGGCATTGGGGGAAGGGTGCTCTCATGGATCGAATCATGGCTCACAGACAGGAAGCAGGGAGTGTCCATAAATGGGGCTAAATCCGAGTGGGGATCTGTTAAAAGTGGCGTTCCACAGGGATCAGTCTTGGGCCCGTTGTTGTTTATAATATATATCAATTATCTTGATGAGGGAATTACTAGTGAAATGAGCAAATTCGCCGATGACACAAAGATAGGTAGGATAATTGACTCAAACGTAGATATCAGTGAAATTCAGGAGGATTTAGACAAACCCAATACTTAGTCAGAAAAGTGGCAGATGCAGTTCAATGTAGATAAATGCAAGGTTCTGAAGCTCGGGAGTGTTCATAACCCTAGCACTTATAAGTTAAATAATGTAGAACTTAGCCATACAGATTGCAAAAAGGACTTGGGGGTTATGGTAAGCAGCAACCTTAAACCAAGGCAGAAATGAAGATTGAGACACTTATGCAGCATATGGGAATCTTTATTCAGGAAACGTTTCGCCACACAGTGGCTTCATCAGTCCAATACAAAGAATAAGGCTTATTCTTTGTATTGGACTGATGAAGCCACTGTTTGGCGAAACGTTTCCTGAATAAAGATTCCCATATGCTGCATAAGTGTCTCAATCTTCAACTTGTCGGTTTTTCAAACCATTCATCACAAGACAGAAATGCCTGAGCGTACGTAATAAGGCAGATTACTGGGGTTTATAACAGAAGTTCAGCGGTTATATTACAGCTTTATACGTCATTAGTAAGGCCTCACGTAGATTATGCAGCTCAGTTCTGGTCTCCATATTACAGAATGGACATAAATTCGTTAGAAAACATTCAGCGTAGAAAGACTAGATTAATACATAGCATTAGAAATCTTCCCTATGAAGAAAGATTGAAGACCCTTAAATTACATTCACTTGTTAGACGAAGAATGAGGGGTGACATGATCGAAGTGTATAAGTGGAAGATAGGTATTAATAAAGGGGATATAAATAAGGTCTTGAGGATATCTCTCCAAGAGAGAACCCGCAGTAATTTATTCAAAATAGACAAGTTTAGATTTAGAAAGGATATAGGAAAGTATTGGTTTGGAAATAGGGTAGTTGATGGGTGGAACAGTCTACCTAGTTGGGTTATTGAGGCTAAAACCTTGGGTAGTTTCAAATTTAAGTTGGATAAATACATGAGTGAGAGGGGTTGGATTTGAGTGGGACTTGCACATGAGTGGATAACTCTATCCACTCTAACAGAGTGGATAGAGTTATCAGAGCTTATTTCTTGGGTGGCATTGAAAATTGGGTTGGGCAAATGTTTTTTTAAGTGGGATGGATTGTGAAGGACCTGCCTAGTATGGGCCAACAGGCCTGCTGCAGTGTTCCTCCTTTCTTATGTTCTTATGCAAAAAATGCATATCTAACGAAGGCGTGGGAGGGGATGGAGATAACGGTTTGAAGTGACAGTATCAGACAATCAAGATATTACACAATCCACGCAGGTATTGCGCGTGAAGTCGGTGTAAAAATCTGAACAATATAATCGGCCAGAGCCAGTTACCGCTCACCTGTTATTGACTGCAAGGTAAATTGTGTCTTGGCATTATGCAGCTGCTCCTTTTTTGTGACGTCATGTGTCAGAAACGATCTCCTTTTCAATTTCGAGTATAGTTGATATTTTGTAATCACAGAGCCTCTGCCTTTCGTTGTTGCAGAGTGTTTCTTTATTATTATCTTTCCCTCTTTCTTCTCCTTCATCATCTCTTCCTCACTTTTCTTCATTTTATTATTATTATTATTATTATTATTATTATTATTATTATTATTATATTCATAGGGAAACAAAATCCAGATTAATCAACTGAAGAGTGTCCACTGTACCACAGTGTCTTGATCAACTGAAGAGTGTCCACTGTACCACAGTGTCTTGATCAACTGAAGAGTGTCCACTGTACCACAGTGTCTTGATCAACTGAAGAGTATCCACTGTACCACAGTGTGTTGATCAACTGAAGAGTGTCCACTGTACCACAGTGTCTTGATCAACTGAAGAGTGTCCACTGTACCACAGTGTCTTGATCAACTGAAGAGTGTCCACTGTACCACAGTGTCTTGATCAACTGAAGAGTGTCCACTGTACCACAGTGTCTTGATCAACTGAAGAGTGTCCACTGTACCACAGTGTGTTGATCAACTGAAGAGTGTCCACTGTACCACAGTGTCTTGATCAACTGAAGAGTGTCCACTGTACCACAGTGTCTTGATCAACTGAAGAGTGTCCACTGTACCACAGTGTCTTGATCAACTGAAGAGTGTCCACTGTACCACAGTGTCTTGATCAACTGAAGAGTGTCCACTGTACCACAGTGTCTTGATCAACTGAAGAGTGTCCACTGTACCACAGTGTGTTGATCAACTGAAGAGTGTCCACTGTACCACAGTGTGTTGATCAACTGAAGAGTGTCCACTGTACCACAGTGTCTTGATCAACTGAAGTGTGTCCACTGTACCACAGTGTCTGATCAACTGAAGAGTGTCCACTGTACCACAGTGTCTTGATCAACTGAAGAGTGTCCACTGTACCACAGTGTCTTGATCAACTGAAGAGTGTCCACTGTACCACAGTGTCTTGATCAACTGAAGTGTGTCCACTGTACCACAGTGTCTTGATCAACTGAAGAGTGTCCACTGTACCACAGTATCTTGATCAACTGAAGAGTGTCCACTGTACCACAGTGTCTTGATCAACTGAAGAGTGTCCACTGTACCACAGTATCTTGATCAACTGAAGAGTGTCCACTGTACCACAGTGTCTTGATCAACTGAAGAGTGTCCACTGTACCACAGTGTCTTGATCAACTGAAGAGTGTCCACTGTACCACAGTGTGTTGATCAACTGAAGAGTGTCCACTGTACCACAGTGTCTTGATCAACTGAAGAGTGTCCACTGTACCACAGTGTGTTGATCAACTGAAGAGTGTCCACTGTACCACAGTGTCTTGATCAACTGAAGTGTGTCCACTGTACCACAGTGTCTTGATCAACTGAAGAGTGTCCACTGTACCACAGTGTCTTGATCAACTGAAGAGTGTCCACTGTACCACAGTGTCTTGATCAACTGAAGTGTGTCCACTGTACCACAGTGTCTTGATCAACTGAAGTGTGTCCACTGTACCACAGTGTCTTGATCAACTGAAGAGTGTCCACTGTACCACAGTGTCTTGATCAACTGAAGAGTGTCCACTGTACCACAGTATCTTGATCAACTGAAGAGTGTCCACTGTACCACAGTGTCTTGATCAACTGAAGAGTGTCCACTGTACCACAGTGTCTTGATCAACTGAAGAGTGTCCACTGTACCACAGTGTCTTGATCAACTGAAGAGTGTCCACTGTACCACAGTGTCTTGATCAACTGAAGAGTGTCCACTGTACCACAGTGTCTTGATCAACTGAAGTGTGTCCACTGTACCACAGTGTCTTGATCAACTGAAGTGTGTCCACTGTACCACAGTGTCTTGATCAACTGAAGAGTGTGCACTGTACCACAGTGTCTTGATCAACTGAAGTGTGTCCACTGTACCACAGTGTCTTGATCAACTGAAGAGTGTCCACTGTACCACAGTGTCTTGATCAACTGAAGAGTGTCCACTGTACCACAGTGTCTTGATCAACTGAAGTGTGTCCACTGTACCACAGTGTCTTGATCAACTGAAGTGTGTCCACTGTACCACAGTGTCTTGATCAACTGAAGAGTGTGCACTGTACCACAGTGTCTTGATCAACTGAAGTGTGTCCACTGTACCACAGTGTCTTGATCAACTGAAGTGTGTCCACTGTACCACAGTGTCTTGATCAACTGAAGAGTGTGCACTGTACCACAGTGTCTTGATCAACTGAAGTGTGTCCACTGTACCACAGTGTCTTGATCAACTGAAGAGTGTGCACTGTACCACAGTGTCTTGATCAACTGAAGTGTGTCCACTGTACCACAGTGTCTTGATCAACTGAAGGGAGTCCACTGAACCACAGTGTCATGATCAACTGAAGAGAGTCCACTGTACCACAGTGTCATGATCAACTAAAGAGTGTACACTGTACCACAGTGTCATGATCAACTGAAGTGTGTCCACTGTACCACAGTGTCTTGATCAACTGAAGAGTGTACACTGTACCACAGTGTCATGATCAACTGAAGAGTGTACACTGTACCACAGTGTCTTGATCAACTGAAGAGTGTCCACTGTACCACAGTGTCATGATCAACTGAAGAGTGTCCACTGTACCACAGTGTCATGATCAACTGAAGAGTGTCCACTGTGGTATAAACCTTGGTAATAAATACCGACAAGTTGGTTTAGAAAGACACGTAAGCAAACACTATAACATATTTATTAGAAAACGTTTCGGTCCTGGGACCTTGATCACTTCTCAAGGTCCCAGAACCGAAACGTTTTCTAATAAATATGTTATAGTGTTTGCTTACGTGTCTTTCTAAACCAGTGTACACTGTACCACAGTGTCTTGATCAACTGAAGAGTGTACACTGTACCACAGTGTCATGATCAACTGAAGAGCGTACACTGTACCACAGTGTCTTGATCAACTGAAGAGTGTCCACTGTACCACAGTGTCTTGATCAACTGAAGAGTGTCCAATGTACCACAGTGTGTTGATCAACTGAAGAGTGTCCACTGTACCACAGTGTCTTGATCAACTGAAGAGTGTCCACTGTACCACAGTGTGTTGATCAACTGAAGAGTGTCCACTGTACCACAGTGTCTTGATCAACTGAAGAGTGTCCACTGAACCACAGTGTCTTGATCAACTGAAGAGTGTACACTGTACCACAGTGTCATGATCAACTGAAGAGTGTACACTGTACCACAGTGTCATGATCAACTGAAGAGTGTCCACTGTACCACAGTGTCTTGATCAACTGAAGAGTGTACACTGTACCACAGTGTCATGATCAACTGAAGAGTGTACACTGTACCACAGTGTCATGATCAACTGAAGAGTGTCCACTGTACCACAGTGTCTTGATCAACTGAGGAGTGTACACTGTACCACAGTGTCATGATCAACTGAAGAGTGTCCACTGAACCACGGTGTCATGATCAACTGAAGAGTGTCCACTGTACCACAGTGTCATGATCAACTGAAGAGTGTACACTGTACCACAGTGTCATGATCAACTGAAGTGTCCACTGTACCACAGTGTGTTGATCAACTGAAGAGTGTCCACTGTACCACAGTGTCTTGATCAAATCCAGCCGTTCTCACTAGTAGAGGTTATCGAAGTTGATTGCAGGTCTGTACCAAGATACCCCTGTGTTGCAGTGTCTGACAGATTGAACATTACAGACCTGCAATCAACTTCGAGAACCTCTACTAGTGAGAACGCCTGGATTTGAGAGGGACCTGACCTCCCAACATCTGAGTTCTTACCTCTTCTAGTGACCTACGTCTCACCTCTTGGCGCTATATAAGGCTCCATCCTGTCACTTAATCTCAATATTGTTTCATACTATGTAACAATGCTCTTCTCCAGACTGAGGGACTGACCACCTCAAAACTTTAAGGGTGATGGACTGATTACATCGTCTTCAAGTCTCTTCTGCTTCTATTAACTTTTCTGTACTCGACTGAAGAAGCCTACTGTGTAGGCGAAACGTTTCGAAATAAAGATACCTAACTGTTGCATATGTGTCTTAACTAACAACATATCCTCAAGACCTTATTAATATTGTAGATGAATGTTCAGAGAACCGACATGTTGAATTAGACACATGTGCAACTCATCGGTATCTTCAATAAAGATACCGAAGAGTTGCACATGTGTCTAATTCAACAACACCTTATTAATATCCCCTTTATTAATACCTATCTTCCAATTATACACTTCGATCAAATCTCCCCTCATTCTTTGTCTAACAAGTGAATGTAACTTAAGAGTCTTCAATCTTTCTTCATAAGGAAGATTTCTAATGCTATGTATTAATTTAGTCATCCTACGCTGAATGTTTTCTAACGAATTTATGTCTATTCTGTAATATGGAGACCAGAATTAAGCTGCATAATCTAGGTGAGGCCTTACTAATGATGTATAAAGCTGCAGTATGACCTCTGGACTTCTGTTGCTTACACTTTTTTATATAAATCCCAGTAATCTATTTGCCTTATTACGTACGCTTAGGCATTGCTGTCTTGGTTTAAGGTTGCTGCTCACCATAACTCCCAAGTCCTTTTCGCAATCTGTATGGCTAAGTTCTGTATCATTTAACTTATAAGTGCTAGGGCTATGGACACTCCCGAGCTTCAGAAACTTGCATTTATCTATATTGAACTGCATCTGCCACTTTCCTGACCAAGAAAAGAGTTTGTTTAAATCCTCCTGAAGTTCCCTAACATCTTCGTTTGAATCAATAATCCTACCTATCTTTGTGTCATCGGCGAATTTGCTCATATCACTAGTAATTCCCTCATTAAGATCATTGATATATATTATAAACAACAACGGGCCCAAGACTGATCCCTGTGGAACGCCACTTGTTACAGATCCCCACTCGGATTTAACCCCATTTATGGACACTCTCTGCTTTCTGTCTGTGAGCCATGATTCGATCCACGAGAGCACCCTTCCCCCAATGCCATGAGCTGCCACTTTCTTTAACAGTCTTCGGTGCAGAATTCTATCAAAAGCCTTACTAAAATCTAAGTAAATAATATCAAATTCTTTATCGTGGTCAACAGCCTCAAAAGCTTTACTGAAGAAAGTTAATAAATTAGTTAGACAAGACCGGCCTCTTGTGAATCCATGCTGAGTATCATTAATCAAGCTATGCTTATCGAGATTGCTTCTTATACTCTCAGCTATAATTGACTCTAGTAATTTGCCTACAATTGAGGTCAGGCTTATTGGGCGGTAATTTGACGGTAACGACTTGTCCCCTGTTTTAAAAATAGGAATTACATTAGCCATCTTCCACATATCAGACACTACACCTGTTTGAAGATATAAATTAAAAATATTAGTTAATGGTTCACAGACTTCCATTTTGCATTCCTTAAGAACCCTTGAAAAAACCTCATCAGGACCCGGTGACTTATTTTGCTTCAGTCGGTCTATCTGCTTCACAACCATTTCACTAGTGACTGTGATGTTACATAATTTATCTTCTTCTGGCCCACTATAAAAATTAATTACCAGAATATTATTAGTGTCTTCCTGTGTAAAAACCGAGAGAAAATAATTATTTAAAATCGAGCACATTTCATTCTCTTTGTCAGTAAGATGCCCATAGTTATTTTTAAGGGGACCTATCTTATCTCTAACTTTTGTTCTATATACCTGGAAAAAACTTTTTGGGTTAGTTTTAGAATCCCTAGCAACTTTAATTTCATAGTCCCATTTAGCTTTTCTTACCCCCTTTTTAATGTCCCTCTTAATGTCAATATACTGATTAATAAGATGACCCTCGCCTCTTTTGATACGCCTATAAATTCCTTTCTTATGCCCTAGTAGATATTTCAGCCTATTATTCATCCAATTTGGGTCATTTCTATTTGATCTAATTTCTTTGTAAGGGATAAACGTTCTCTGAGCAGCATGTATTGTGTTCAGAAAACTGTCATATTGATAGCTCTCTTCGTTACCCCAGTCAACAGATGATAAGTGTTCTCTAAGCCCATCGTAATCTGCTAAGCGAAAATCTGGGACTGTTGCTGAGTTATCCCTACTATCATACTTCCATTCAATGCTAAATGTAATTGATTTGTGGTCGCTAGCACCCAGTTCCTCTGAAACTTCTAAATTATTAACAAGGGATTCGTTGTTTGCCAGAACTAAGTCAAGCAGGTTATTACCCCTTGTAGGTCCCGTCACAAACTGCTTCAAAAAACAATCCTGAACTACTTCTAAGAAGTCGTATGATTCTAAATTCCCAGTCAAGAAATTCCAATCAATATGACTAAAGTTAAAGTCTCCTAGAATTACTAAATTATCGTGCCTTGTGGCCCTAACAATTTCCTCCCATAGTAGTCTCCCCTGGTCCCTATCTAAATTTGGGGGATGGTATAACACACCATAAAATTAATTTTTCATGTCCCTCTGAAAATTCTATCCAAACAGACTCTGTATGTGTTACTACAGATTTAATACCCGTTTTTATGCAACAGTTCAAGCGATCTCGGACATACAATGCCACCCCACCCCCTTTTCTGACACTTCTATCTACTTGGAACAATTTAAAACCCTGGATGTGACATTCTGCAGGCATGTCCCGACTTTTTGAATTAAACCACGTCTCAGTAATGGCAAATACATCTATGTTACCTGCACTAGCAACTAGTCTCAACTCGTCCATCTTATTCCTAGCACTGCGACTATTTGTGTAATAAATATTTAAAGACCCTCCTCTCTCTTTACCCTTCCTGCTCCTTTCTGTTTTTCCACTAAACCTATTACTGTCCTTGTCAATTAGTGCCACTGGCTTTCCAATATCCACCTCATTTTGCCTATTACTAGTTCTCCTAGTACTCATATTACTACCCTGCGACTTCACAGTTTTCCCACAAAAACCCATACCACTAACTATTCCTAGTTTAAAGACCTAACAGCTCCCTCCACTGCGTTGGCCAGTGCTCCCACCCCACACCTAGATAAGTGAACCCCGTCCCTGGCATACATGTCATTTCTGCCATAGAAGAGGTCCCAGTTGTCAATGAATGTTACTGCATTTTCCTTACAGTATTTGTCCAGCCAGCAATTGACACCAATTGCTCTGGACAACCATTCATTTCCAACTCCTCTCCTTGGCAGAATGCCACATATGACAGGTTTCCCACCCTTCCTCCTAATTATCTCTTTTGCTGACCTATACCTGCTAATCAGGTCCTCACTCCTACGTCTGCCAACATCGTTGCCTCCAGCACTGAGACAGATAATAGGATTGCTCCCATTACCTCTCATGATGTCATCCAGATGGCTAACAATATCATTCATCCCAGCCCCAGGAAAACACACTCTCTGCCTCCTACTCCTATCCTTTAAGCAGAATGCCCTATCCATGTACCTAATCTGGCTATCTCCAACAACAACAATGTTTTTACCTTCCTTGGCGTCGTCCGTCATGATGCTCCGAGTAGTCAACTCACATTCGCCAGGTAGCATTACACCACTTGTAGAATTCGTCAAGTCGTTCTCGATGGTCTTTGTTGGGGTTTCTAGGGATGTCTTACTCACGTCTGCCAATGCTTTTTTGGTGCTCGTTGTGGCATTCCCAGTAGAACACTCACATTCGTCAGGTAGCACCGAGAATGGGTTGGAAGTTTCCACGGTAGTCTTCTGGTTTCTCGTTGTTTCTGCCTCTCCAACCGTTTTCTTGATCTTCAGCTTGGTTCCATGTTGCCCGGCCACTGACCAAGCTCCCCTCTTAACCTGGAGACTCACAACAGAAGGATTACTACGAATCCTCTTGTTCTCCTCCGTTAATCGCCGTATCTCCATCTTAGCAACTCTGAGCTCTTCTCTCAGCTGCTGGTAAAGTTGCTCAAGAGAGGGTATCCTGGTTCAGATTCACAGAGAGCACACAAACAGGTCTTCACAGAGCTAAGCACACGTCTTATGCCCTAGTAGATATTTCAGCCTATTATTCATCCATTTTGGGTCATTTCTATTTGATCTAATTTCTTTATATGGGATAAACATTCTTTGGGCAGCATGTACAGTGTTTAGAAAGCTGTCATATTGATAGCTCTCTTCGTTACCCCAGTCAACAGATGATAAGTGTTCTCCTAGCCCATTGCAATCTGCTAAGCGAAAATCTGGAACTGTTATTGAGTTGTCCTTACTATCATACTTCCATTCTATGCTAAAGGTAATTGATTTGTGATCGCTTGTGCCAAGTTCCTCATTCCTTGTTCGCCAGAACCAAATCAAGTAGGTTATTTCCTCTAGTAGGTTCTGTCACAAACTGCTTCAAAAAACATTCCTGAACTACTTCTAAGAAGTCATTTGATTCTAAATTCCCAGTCAAGAAATTCCAATCAATGTGACTAAAGTTAAAGTCCCCTAGAATTACTACATTATCGTGCCTTGTGGCCTTAACAATTTCCTCCCACAGTAATTTCCCTTGGTCCCTATCTAAGTTTGGGGGACGGTATATCACTCCTAGAATCAATTTTTTGTGCCCCTCTGAAAATTCTATCCAGACAGACTCTGCATGTGTTACCTCAGACTTATTGCCCATTTTTATGCAACAGTTCAAGTGATCTCGGACATACAGTGCCACCCCACCTCCCTTACCGATATTTCTATCTACTTGGAACAATTTAAAACCCTGAATGTGACATTCCAAAGGCATGTCCCGACTTTTGGAATTAAACCATGTCTCAGTGATTGCAAATACATCAATGTTACCTGCACTAGCAACTAATCTCAACTCATCCATCTTATTCCTAGCACATGTACTAAGCTCTGTGAAGACCTGTTTGTGTGCTCTCTCTGAAATCTGAACCAGGATGCCCTCTCTTGAGCAACTTTACCAGCAGCTGAGAGAAGAGCTCAGAGTTGCTAAGCTGGAGATACGGCGATTAACGGAGGAGAACAAGAGGATTCGTAGTAATCCTCCTGTTGTGAGTCCCCAGGTTAAGAGGGGAGCTTGGTCAGTGGCCGGCAACATGGAACCAAGCTGAGGATCAAGAAAACGATTGGAGAGGCAGAAACAACGAGAAACCAGAAGACTACTGTGGAAACTTCCAACCCATTCTCAGTGCTACCTGACGAATGTGAGTGTTCTATGGGAATGCCACAACGAGCACCAAGGAAGCATTGGCAGACGTGAGTGAGACATCCCTAAAAACCCCAACGAAGACCATCGAGAACGTCTTGACGAATTCCACAAGTGGTGTAATGCTACCTGGCGAATGTGAGTTGACTACTCGGAGCATCACGACGGACGACGCCATGGAAGGTAAAAACATTGTTGTTGTTGGGGATAGCCAGATTAGGTACATGGATAGGGCATTCTGCTTGAAGGACAAGAGTAGGAGGCAGAGAGTGTGTTTTCCTGGGGCTGGGATGAAGGATATTGTTAGCCGTCTGGATGACATCATGAGAGGTAATGGGAGCAATCCTATTATCTGTCTCAGTGCGGGAGGCGACGATGTTGGCAGACGTAGGAGTGAGGACCTGATCAGCAGGTATAGGTCAGCTATAGAGATAATTAGGAAGAAGGGTGGGAAACCTGTCATATGTGGCATTTTGCCAAGGAGAGGAGTTAGAAATGAATGGTTGTCCAGAGCAATTGGTGTCAATTGCTGGCTGGACAAATACTGTAAGGAAAATGCGGTAACATTCATTGACAACTGGGACCTCTTCTATGGCAGAAATGACATGTATGCCAGGGATGGGGTTCACTTATCTAGGTCTGGGGTGGGAGCACTGGCCAACGCAGTGGAGGGAGCTGTTAGGTCTTTCAACTAGGAATAGTTAGTGGTATGGGTTTTGGCGGGAAAACAGTGAAGTCACAGTGTAGTAATATGAGTACTAGTAGAGCTAGTAATAGGCAAAATGAGGTCGATATTGGAAAGCCAGTGGCACTAACTGACAAGGACAGTAATAGGTTTAGTGAAATAACAGAAAGGAGCAGGAAGGGTAAAGAGAGAGGAGGGTCTTTAAATATATATTACACAAATAGTCGCAGTGCTAGAAATAAGATGGACGAGTTGAGACTAGTTGCTAGTGCAGGTAACATTGACGTATTTGCCATAACTGATACGTGGTTTAATTCAAAAAGTCGGGACATGCCTGCAGAATGTCACATTCAGGGTTTTAAATTGTTCCAAGTAGAAAGAAGTGTCGGGAAGGGGGTGGGGTGGCATTGTATGTCCGAGATCGCTTGAACTGTTGCATAAAAATGGGTGTTAGGTCTGAAGTAACACATACAGAGTCTGTTTGGATAGAATTTTCAGAGGGGCATGAAAAATTAATTTTAGGTGTGATATACCGTCCCCCAAATTTAGATAGGGACCAGGGGAGACTACTATGGGAGGAAATTGTTAGGGCCACAAGGCACGATAATGTAGTAATTCTAGGAGACTTTAACTTTAGTCATATTGATTGGAATTTCTTGACTGGGAATTTAGAATCATACGACTTCTTAGAAGTAGTTCAGGATTGTTTTTTGAAGCAGTTTGTGACGGGACCTACAAGGGGTAGTAACCTGCTTGACTTAGTTCTAGCAAACAATGAATCCCTTGTTAATAATTTAGAAGTTTCAGAGGAACTATGTGCTAGCGACCACAAATCAATTACATTTACCATTGAATGGAAGTACGATAGTAGGGATAACTCAGCAACAGTCCCAGATTTTCGCTTAGCAGATTACGATGGGCTTAGAGAACACTTATCATCTGTTGACTGGGGTAACGAAGAGAGCTATCAATATGACAGCTTTCTGAACACAATACATGCTGCTCAAAGAACGTTTATCCCTTATAAAGAAATTAGATCAAATAGAAATGACCCAAAATGGATGAATAATAGGCTGAAATATCTACTAGGGCATAAGAAAGGAATTTATAGGCGTATCAAAAGAGGTGAGGTTCATCTTATGAATCAGTATATTGATATTAAGAGGGACATTAAAAAGGGGATAAGAAAAGCTAAAAGGGACTATGAAATTAAAGTTGCTAGGGATTCTAAAACTAACCCAAAAAGTTTTTTCCAGGTATATAGAACAAAAATCAGAGATAAAATAGGTCCCCTTAAAAATAACTATGGGCATCTTACTGACAAAGAGAATGAAATGTGCTCGATTTTAAATAATTATTTTCTCTCGGTTTTTACACAGGAAGACACTAATAATATTCCAGTAATTATTTTTTATAGTGGGCCAGAAGAAGATAAATTATGTAACATCACAGTCACTAGTGAAATGGTTGTGAAGCAGATAGACCGACTGAAGCAAAATAAGTCACCGGGTCCTGATGAGGCTTTTTCAAGGGTTCTTAAGGAATGCAAAATGGAACTCTGTGAACCATTAACTAATATTTTTAATTTATCTCTTCAAACAGGTGTAGTGTCTGATATGTGGAAGATGGCTAATGTAATTCCTATTTTTAAAACAGGGGACAAGTCGTTACCGTCAAATTACCGCCCAATAAGCCTGACCTCAATTGTAGGCAAATTACTAGAGTCAATTATAGCTGAGAGTATAAGAAGCCATCTCGATAAGCATAGCTTGATTAATGATACTCAGCATGGATTCACAAGAGGCCGGTCTTGTCTAACTAATTTATTAACTTTCTTCAGTAAAGCTTTTGAGGCTGTTGACCACGATAAAGGATTTGATATCATTTACTTGGATTTTAGTAACGCATTTGATAGAGTTCCGCACCAAAGACTGTTAAAGAAAGTAGCAGCTCATGGCATTGGGGGAAGGGTGCTCTCGTGGATCGAATCATGGCTCACAGACAGGAAGCAGAGAGTGTCCATAAATGGGGTTAAATCCGAGTGGGGATCAGTAACAAGTGGCGTTCCACAGGGATCAGTCTTGGGCCCGTTGTTGTTTATAATATATATCAATGATCTTGATGAAGGAATTACTAGTGATATGAGCAAATTCACCGATGACACAAAGATAGGTAGGATAATTGATTCAAACGTAGATGTTAGGGAACTTCAGGAGGATTTAGACAAACTCTATTCTTGGTCAGAAAAGTGGCAGATGCAGTTCAATGTAGATAAATGCAAGGTTCTGAAGCTCGGGAGTGTCCATAACCCTAGCACTTATAAGTTAAATAATGTAGAACTTAGCCATACAGATTGCGAAAAGGACTTGGGGGTTATGGTAAGCAGCAACCTTAAACCAAGACAGCAATGCCTGAGCGTACGTAATAAGGCAAATAGATTACTGGGATTTATATCAAGAAGTGTAAGCAACAGAAGTCCAGAGGTCATACTGCAGCTTTATACATCATTAGTAAGGTGAATGAAGTAAGGCCTCACCTGGATTATGCAGCTCAATTCTGGTCTCCATATTACAGAATGGATATAAATTCGTTAGAAAACATTCAACGTAGGATGGCTAAATTTGTAGATGAATGGTTCAGAGAACCGACATGTTGATAAATTAGACACATGTGCAAGTCTTGGGTATCTTTATTGAGGAAACGTTTCGCCACTCAGTGGCTTCATCAGTCCATACGTAGGAGAAACTTGAAGAACAGGAGTAGAATGAGGTAATCAGTCCCTCAACCTTGAGTCGATGTGTTCAGTCCATCAATCTTGAATAGAATACGGCATATGAGCGGAGAAGCAGCTTATAAACCGTATGGCAGGAGAGGTGCAGCAGTCATAGGTGGTGTCACATTTGTTCAATGTGGAAGTAGGTCGTGCCCAAGAATTAGGCAAGCGAAGAATTCATAAGTGAAGAAGTGAAGAAGTGTCTTGTTTGCTCCCATGGACTGAACCAAGATGCCCTCCATCGAGCAACTTTACCAGCAACTTAAGGAAGAATTGAGGGCAGCGAAGATGGAGATACGGCGATTGACCGAGGAAAACAAGAGGATTCGTAGTAGTCCTCCTGTTTCGAGTCCTCAGGTCAAGAAGGGATCGTGGTCAGTGGCTGGACAGCAGGGGACGACGAAGTTGACGATCAAGAAGACGAATGGAAAGGCAGAAACGATGAAGAAGAAAGAGACTGCTGTGGAAACTCCTGTGGAAACCTCCAACGCATTCTCGGTGCTACCCGACGAATGTGAGTCGACTACTGGGATCGTCACGACGAACTACAACAAGGAAGGTAAGAATATTGTTGTTGTTGGGGATAGCCAGGTTAGATACATGGATAGGGCATTCTGCTTGAAGGACAGGAGTAGGAGACAAAGGGTATGCTTTCCTGGGGCTGGGATGGAGGACATTGTTAGCCGGCTTGACAACATCATGAACGGTAATGGGATCAATCCTATTATTTGCCTCAGTGCTGGAGGCAATGATGTAGGCAAGCGTAGAAGTGAGGATTTAGTTAGAAAGTTCAGGACAGCTATAGACATAATTAGGAAGAAGGGGGGGCGCCCTGTTATATGTGGCATTTTGCCAAGAAGAGGTGTTGGTAATGAATGGTTGTCCAGAGCAATTGGTATTAATTGTTGGCTGGATAAACACTGTAAGGATAATGCAGTACCATTCATTGACAACTGGGACAACTTCTATGGCCGAAATGACATGTATGCCAGGGATGGGGTTCACTTATCCAGGGCAGGTGTGGGTTTTCTTGCTAACTCAGTTGAGGGGGTTGTTAGGACTTTAAACTAGGATTAGTTAGAGGTATGGGTTTAGAAATGATTAATAATGAGTATGGATACATTGACTTATGCTCTGATATTAAGAATCTTAATAGTAACTGTCATGGAGTAACTCTGGGTAATGATAATTTCAGAAATTGTGTAAAAACAAAGATGAATAGGAAAAATGTGCAGAAGAAAAAACATATGATGGTATTTTATGCTAACAGTCGAAGTGCAAGAAATAAAATTAATGAACTACGTTTGGTAGCATGAGCTGGGAACTTTGATATCATTGCATTAACTGAAACGTGGTATGATTTAAAGAGTCGGGATATGACTGCTGAGTGTGATATTCAGGGATTTAAGTTGTTCAATGTGGATAGATGTAATGGGAAGGGGGGAGGAGTTGGATTGTATGTTCGAGAAAATATTAATTGTTGCATAAAAACAAGTATAAAAATAGATGGAGCAGTAACAGAGTCTGTTTGGGTAGAGTTCGTGGAGGGTCAAGAAAAACTAATTCTAGGTGTAATATACCGACCTCCAGGCTTGGATCACGATAGAGGGAGACTTCTTTGGGACGAAATTGTTAGGGCTTCTGGACACAGTAACATAGTCATAGTAGGGGACTTTAACTTTAGTCAAATTGACTGGAATTCTTTGACAGGTAATCTAGAGTCCAGTGACTTTATGGAAACAGTTCAGGACTGTTTTCTGAAACAGAGTGTAACTGAGCCTACCAGGGGTAATAATTTGCTAGACCTAGTCTTGTCAAATAAGGAAACACTCGTGAATAATCTGGAGATCACTGAAGAGCTTGGCGCAAGTGATCACAAATCCATCACTTTTAGCATTAATTGGGAAAGCAAGAATAATGATAATACAGTAAAAATCCCTGATTTTCGTTCTGCCGATTATAATGGACTTAGGGAACATCTGTCTAATCTTGATTGGGGTTATCTAGCTAATGATTTTATTGACGATAATCATACTTATGAATATGAAGGGATCTGCTTTTATGATTGTTTTCTTAATAATGTACACAGTGCCCAGAGTATATACATTCCCCAGAGAGAAATTAGGTCTAATAATAACGATCCCAAATGGGTTAACAGGAGGCTAAAGCATCTATTATGGGAGAAAAGGGGAATTTATAGGCGCATCAGAAGAGGAGAGGTTAACCTTGGAAATATAAACACATATGCAGTATAATGTGATCCTTTATTGACAACGTTTCACCCACACAGTGGGCTTTCTCAAGTCATACATCTGTGTATGACTTGAAAAAGCCCACTGTGTGGGTGAAACGTTGTCAATAAAGGATCACATTATACTGCATATGTTTATATTTCCACTGTGTCGGTATTTGATACCATTTATTTCCAGAGGTTAACCTTACTGACCAATATGTTCAGCTTAAAAGAGAAGTAAAAAAGGCGATTAGAAAGGCTAAACGTGACTATGAAATTAGAGTTGCTAATGAATCAAAGACTAATCCAAAGGGGTTCTTTCAAGTGTATAGGACGAAGGTGAAGGAAAAAGTAGGACCTCTGAAATCTGGGAATGGACAGCTGACGGATAATGAACTGGAAATGTGTTCCTTATTTAATGACTATTTTTTGTCAGTTTTTACACAGGAAGATGTAAATGAGATTCCAGTAATTAACAATTATTTAGTTCCTGATGAATTTAAGTTAACTAATATTACTGTCACGAGGGACATGGTTATTAAACAGATAGACAAACTGAAACAAAATAAGTCCCCGGGACCCGATGAGTTGTTTTCAAGGGTACTTAAGGAATGCAAGATGGAGCTTAGTCAGCCATTAACGAGTGTATTCAATGCGTCCATCCTTACCAGTGTTGTGCCAGAGTTGTGGAAGATGGCTAATGTGGTTCCTATATTCAAATCAGGGGATAAGTCCACTCCTTCAAATTACCGTCCAATAAGCTTGACATCTTGGAAATAAATGGTATAAAATACCGACACAATGGAAATATAAACACAAATGCAGTATAATGTGATCCTTTATTGACAACGTTTCACCCACACAGTGGGCTTTTTCAAGTCACACACGGATCTACCTGGGGTTGGAAGGTACGAGAGTATTTATAGTCATGTTCAGAATGCTGAGGTCAGGTGGAGAATGCTGCATCTGATGATCTACCGGGTGATCTTCCAACCCCAGGTAGATCCGTGTGTGACTTGAAAAAGCCCACTGTGTGGGTGAAACGTTGTCAATAAAGGATCACATTATACTGCATTTGTGTTTATATTTCCAGAATGATAATAAACTATGTACGATTGCGGTAACTAGTGACGTGATCCTCAGACAAATAGAGAAACTAAAACCTAACAAATCCCCAGGCCCTGATGAACTGTTTGCAAGGGTGTTAAAGGAATGTAAAGAGGAACTTAGCATACCTTTGGCTAATCTTTTTAACATATCACTACAAACTGGCATAGTGCCTGGTAAGTGGAAAATGGCAAATGTAATACCTAT
This sequence comes from Cherax quadricarinatus, assembly GCF_038502225.1. Taxonomy (NCBI): domain Eukaryota; kingdom Metazoa; phylum Arthropoda; class Malacostraca; order Decapoda; family Parastacidae; genus Cherax; species Cherax quadricarinatus. Next base: position 19,863,306 of record NC_091322.1, read on the forward strand.
TTACAAGGCAGGTGACAGGTCCTTAGCTTCGAACTATAGACTAATAAGCCTTACCTCCATAGTGGGAAAATTTATGGAATCAATAATTGCCGAAGCAATTCGTAGCCATCTTGACAGGCACAGATTGATTAATGAATCTCAACACGGTTTTACAAAGGGGCGTTCCTGTCTTACGAATTTACTAACTTTTTCACTAAGATGTTTGAGGAGGTAGATCATGGTAATGAATATGATGTTAGGTAAGACACATATGCAACAGTTAGGTATCTTTATTTCGAAACGTTTCGCCTACACAGTAGGCTTCTTCAGTCGAGTACAGAAAAGTTGATAGAAGCAGAAGATACTTGAAGACGATGTAATCAGTCCATCACCCTTAAAGTTTTGAGGTGGTCAGTCCCTCAGTCTGGAGAAGAGCATTGTTCCATAGTATGAAACAATATGGAGATTAAGTGACAGGATGGAGCCTTACATAGCGCCAAGAGGTGAGACGTAGGTCACTAGAAGAGGTAAGAACTCAGATGTTGGGAGGTCAGGTCCCTCTCAAATCCAGCCGTTCTCACTAGTAGAGGTTGTCGAAGTTGATTGTAGGTCTGTACCAAGATACCCTAGTTACTAGTGAGAACGGCTGGATTTGAGAGGGACCTGACCTCCCAACATCTGAGTTCTTACCTCTTCTAGTGACCTACGTCTCACCTCTTGGCGCTATATAAGGCTCCATCCTGTCACCCGTTTCGAAATAAAGATACCTAACTGTTGCATATGTGTCTTACCTAACAACCTGTCGGTATTTTATACCATTTTAATGTTCAATGAATATGATTTGTAGATGAATGGTTCAGAGAACCGACATGTTGATAAATTAGACACATATGCAACTCTTGGGTATCTTTATTGAGGAAACATTTCGCAACACAGTCGCTTCATCAGTCCATACGAAGGAGAAACTTGAAGAACAGGAGGAGAATGAGGTAATCAGTCCCTCAACCTTGAGTCGATGTGTTCAGTCCATCAATCTTGAATAGAATACGGCATATCAGCGGAGAAGCAGCTTATAAACCGTATGGCAGGAGAGGTGCAGCAGTCATAGGTCGTGTTACATTTGTTCAATGTGGAAGTAGGTCGTGCCCAAGAATTAGGCAAGCGAAGAATTCCTAAGTATTAAGATCCCAAGAAGTTGCAGTGTCTGACAGATTAAACATCTTCAACACACCCAGAGAAGACACTGCCGAGAAGAGATACATAGTCCTTCCCACCAACTCCATTGCCAAACATGTTTCCAACATCTTTGCCAAAACATCATTCCAAGTATTTACCTCCACAACCACGACCATCAAGGACATCACCAGTAGTAGACAGGACAAGCCTCCATCCTCTGCAGGGGTATACATAATCCCTTGTAATGACTGCAACAAATTATATGTGGGCGAAACATCAAGAGACCTCCAAACACGTATTTCAGAACACCAATATGCAAGCAGGACTGACGATACAAGGAATGCCTGTGTACAACATCGCAATTCACACAACCATTTAATTAACTACAGAAACTCTAGACTTATAGCCACAGAAGACAACACTCAATACAGAAGAATCCTGGAATCATCGCTTATCTCTATAACCAACAATTTCAACCAGAACAATGGCTTCTATAACATAGCTGAACCACTCGCCAAGAAACTTCTTCATCGCTATCCCACATAAGAACATATAACACTGCAGAAGGTCTACTCACAACTTGTCCAATACCCCTGCCTAGCTACCCAAGACTCTATAACCCCACCCGGTAGATCATCAGATGCAGCATTCTCCACCTGACCTCAACATTCTGAACATGTAAAATAGCGTGCTGAAAATTTCCAGCCAAGACAGGAGTCGCAGCAATGGTTTCAAGTTGGAAAAATTCAGATTCAGGAAGGATATAGGAAAGCACTGGTTTGGTAATAGAGTTGTGGATGAGTGGAACAAACTCCCGAGTACAGTTATTGAGGCTAAAACGTTGTGTAGTTTTAAAAATAGGTTAGATAAATACATGAGTGGGTGTGAGTTGGACCTGACTAGCTTGTGCTGCTGGGTCTGGTGCAGTGCTCCTTCCTTGAGTGGAGATGACCAGACTGGGTGGGTCATTGGGCTATGCCGGGGGGGGGCATGGACCTACTTCGCATGGATCAGTAGGCCTGTTGCAGTGTTCCTTCTTTCTTATGTTCTTCTTCTTACTATTAGATGCGGGTTATTTATGTATGAAACTAGTGATGTGAAATACAATAAAAGGCCAGGATATGGAGGTATAATTCATACATTGTTTCAACAATAGATATGAAGGAACCCAAGGGAATAAACATGAAAAACACTAGTTAAATGTTAGAAGGTAGGACCCACGAGCTGGAGCTCAACTCACAATTAGACAAGTATACAACTGCAGTAACTTCCACTCTGCTTGAGCCCTGGGTCACTCTAGCTTCATAATTACCTCGTCTAACTTCCTCACACGATGCTTAAGCGTTCGTACATGCCACTGATAACCCTCACTAGAGCACTGTTTCAGTTGTCAACATTCTTCATGGCACTCCATGAATACCTTGGCACAACATACTTATTTCACAGGCTTTCAGTTTCTAAAATATCATTTCTATCTTCCCCCCCCCCTCTCTCTCTCTCTCTCTCTCTCTCTCTCTCTCTTTCGTCAAGTTTCTCACCAAGATATTCCTTCATTAAGTTTACTTGGTTACTCAGTATCTATTCACTCGTCATGCCATTATATTTAAAAATATTGCTTCTTGGTAATTCTAATATTGTGCAAGACAGGTATACAATACCGACAAGATGAAAGTTAAGACACATGTGCAACATCTGGTTATCTATATTGTAGACGTTTCGCCATCCAGTGACTTTATCAATACAGATTCTTTGGACATAATAAGAAAACTTCAGTTTTCAGTTTTCTTATTATGTCCAAAGAATCTGTGTTGATAAAGCCACTGGAGGGCGAAACGTCTACAATATAGATAACCAGATATTGCACAAGTGTATTAACCTTTAATCCTAATATTAATTTGTACAACATTTACATTTATACAGAGGAATGGTTACTGGCAACTTGCAGTCGTACAACAATCCCCACATGTCTACGTTACCAAGTAAGTGATGGGGTTATCAAACCTGCAGTTGTATATCATTTGTCTCTTATTTCCCCATCACCACTTAACATCCATACACTTCACGTGTTCGTTTACGAATATATCAAGTACTTGTCTCGCCTCTAACACACCTCCTCATCCACACTCGTTCCTCAGAACAATTTCTTCATGTTTCAGAAGATATACGTATGGTAAGAACATAAGAAAGGAGGAACATTGCAGCAGGCCTGTTGGCCCATACTAGGCAGGTCCTTTACAATTCATCCCACTAACAAACATTTGACCAACCTTTACAATTCATCCCACTAACAAACATTTGACCAACCTTTACAATTCATCCCACTAACAAACATTTAACCAACCTTTACAATTCATCCCACTAACAAACATTTGACCAACCTTTACAATTCATCCCACTAACAAACATTTGACCAAGACACTAACAAACATTTGATTATGTATGGAACTCTAGATGACAAAGATATATATATATATAATATATTATATATATATATATATATATATATATATATATATATATATTATATATATATATATATATATATATATATATATATATATATATATATATATATATATATATATATATATAAATAGAATTTGATCTGGTGGCCTGGTGGTTAACGCTCTCGCTTCACACGGTGAGGGCCTGGGTTCGATTCCCAGCCAGAGTAGAAACATTGGACGTGTTTCTTTCCACCTGTTGTCTATGTTCCCCATCAGTAAAATGGGTACCTGGGTGTTAGTCGAGTGGTGTGGGTCGCATCCTGGGACACTGACCTAAGGAGGCCTGGTCACAGACCGGGCCGCGGGGGCGTTGACCCCCGGAACTCTCTCCAGGTAAACTCCAGGTTATATTCAGACAACGTCTCGCCTACACAGCAAGCTTTTTCAAGACCTGAAAAATCTTGCTGCTCAGGAAAAACGTTGTCTGAATAACTTTTCCAATTACTGTTTTGTGTATTTTGTGCAGCTCCTTGTTACACCATCTACTGCACATAACGTAATTCCTGCCAACCTACTAAAATGAGTACAGTCTCTGGTCTTGATTAAAAAAAATTAAACAATTACCACAGACTGTCAGGGCGTCAGAATTTTTTTTTTATAAGAGCATAAGAACGAAGGAACACTGCAGAAGGCCTACTGGCCCATGCGAGGCAGGTCCAAGTCTCCAACCTAGTCAGGACAGGTCACATTGACTTAAGGGAGGAACACGGCAACCGACCTGGTAGCACAAGCTATCAGGTCCAACTCACACCCACCCACATCCACTCATGTATTTATCCAACCTATTTTTAAAGCTACACAACGTTCTGGCCTCTATAACTGTACTCGGGAGTTTGTTCCACTCATCCACAACTCTATTACCAAACCAGTACTTTCCTATATCCTTCCTGAATCTGAATTTTTCCAACTTAAAACCATTGCTGCGAGTCCTGTCTAGGCTAGATATTTTCAGCACACTATTTACATCCCCTTTATTTATTCCTGTCTTCCATTTATACACCTCAATCATATCCCCCCTAATTCTACGTCTTTCTAGAGAGTGCAGTTTCAGGGCCCTTAGTCTATCCTCATAGGGAAGGTTTCTGATACATGGGATCAACTTTGTCATCCTCCTTTGTATATTTTCCAGAGAATTTATATCCATTCTGTAATACGGTGACCAAAACTGTGCAGCATAATCTAAATGAGGCCTAACCAAGGATGTATAGAGTTGAAGAACAACCTGAGGACTCCTATTATTTATGCTTCTTGATATGAAGCCAAGGATTCTATTAGCTTTATTGCGAACACTTATGCACTGTTGTCTTGGTTTCAGATTACTGCTAACCAGAACTCCTAAATCTTTTTCGCAATCCGTAATATTAAGATATACATTATTTAGTTTATATGTGGCATGGTTATTGTCCTGTCCAACATTTAGAACTTTGCATTTGTCTATATTAAACTGCATCTGCCACTTCTCCGACCACTGCATCAGTCTATTCAAATCTTCCTGGAGTGCTCGAATGTCCTCGTCAGAATGAATTCGACGGCCTATTTTGGTGTCATCGGCAAACTTGCCGATGTCGCTCTTTATGCCCTCATCTATGTCGTTTATGTAGATTGTGAACAGCAGGGGGCCCAACACTGACCCCTGTGGAACACCGCTCGTGACGCTTCCCCACTCTGATTTCTCCCCATTTATGCAAACTCTCTGCTGCCTATTTGTCAACTATGCCTCTATCCAGGAAAAAATTTCTCCTCCTATTCCATGGGCCTTAATTTTCCTCAATAGTCTCTGATGTGGGACCCTGTCAAAAGCCTTACTGAAGTCCATATACACAATATCATATTCATTACCATGATCTACCTCCTCAAATACCTTAGTGAAAAAAGTTAATAAATTCGTAAGGCAGGAACGCCCCTTTGTAAAACCATGCTGAGATTCGTTGATTAATTTATGCTTTTCAAGGTGGCTACGAACTGCCTCGGCAATTATTGATTCCATAAATTTTCCCACTATGGAGTTTAGGCTTATTGGTCTATAGTTCGAAGCTAAGGACCTGTCACCTGTTTTGAAAATAGGTATCACATTTGCCATTTTCCACTTATCTGGCACCATGCCAGTTTGTAGTGATATGTTGAAAAGATTAGCCAAAGGTGTGCTAAGCTCCTCTTTACATTCCTTTAGAACCCTTGCATACAGTTCATCAGGGCCTGGGGATTTGTTAGGTTTTAATTTATCAATTTGCCTAAGGACCATGTCACTTGTGACCCTAATCGTGCACAGTTTATTATCGTCCTGTTCTACATAATTTATCATTACTGGAATATCGCTGGTATCCTCCTGTGTAAAAACTGAGAGGAAGTATGTGTTAAAAATTCTACACATTTCCTTATCACTGTCAGTGAGCTGACCCGAGGAACTTTTGAGTGGGCCTATCTTGTCCCTGATCTTACTTCTGTATACCTGAAAGAATCCTTTTGGGTTAGTCTTCGATTCTCTTGCAACTTTAACCTCATAATCTCTTTTTGCTTTTCTAATTCCCTTTTTTATTTCTCTCTTTAACTGAATATATCGATTTCTTAATTGCCCCTCTCCTCTTTTGATTTGCCTATATATGCCTCTCTTTTGACCAATCAGATATTTTAATCTATTGTTCATCCATTTAGGATCATTTTTGTTTGATCTGATTTCCCTATTTGGAACATAATTTGACTGAGCAGCTAGAACTATGCCCTGGAAAGCATCATATCGGCAACCATCACCACCTACCTGACCCTTAGTCAGGTCATTCCAGTTCAGCCCACCTAAGTAATTTTTCAGTCCTATGAAATCAGCCAAGCGAAAGTCAGGGACGGAGACTTGATTGCCATTATTAGGGGAATTCCATGATATATTAAAACTGAGTGATTTGTGATCACTTTCCCCAAGTTCATCATTAACCTCAAGATTATTAATTAGTGTTTCCCTACTGGCAAGAACCAAGTCAAGGAGGTTATTTCCCCTAGTTGGCTCTGTCACAAACTGTTTTAAAAAACAATCCTGGATCGTATCAAGAAAGTCACCTGACTCTAAATTTCCTGTCAAATTGCTCCAGTCTATCTGTCTATAGTTGAAATCTCCCATTAGCATAACATTTTCGTATGTAGATGCCTTACGAATTTCGTCCCATAGAAGTTTACTGCACTCCCTATCAAGATTTGGGGCCCTGTAAATCACACCCAAAATTAGTTTTTCTCGGCCCTCGAGAAGCTGTAACCAAACAGATTCAGTGGCTGACGATTCTAATTTAATATCTTGTCTAACACAACAATTTAAATTGTCTCTGACATACATCGCTACTCCACCACCTTTCCTGTTGACCCTGCCAGTGTGGAATAATTTATAGCCTTGTATGTGACATTCAGAGGGCATCTCTCTATCTTTCAGATTGAGCCAGGTCTCTGTTATAGCAATAATATCTATGTTTCCTGCACTTGCAATTAATCTTAGCTCATCTATCTTATTTCTTACACTCCTGCTATTAGTATAGTAAACCTTAAGGGAGCTAGTCCCTTGCTGCCCTCTGCTGTCCCCCTTTCTTTGCTGACCTGATCTATTGTCTTTATTTATAACTTCATGCTGAATGCCTTTTATACATTTACTGTTTCCAACCCTAGTGTTGCAACCTGCTTGTTTCCCACACACACCCATACCTCTATCTTCCATCAGTTTAAAATCATAGGCATTTCACCAATGGCCTTCTCAATCGAGTCTGCAAGTGCTACCACCCCTTCCCCAGAGAGATGTACCCCATCCCTTGCATACATATCATGTTTGCCATAAAAGTTGTTCCAGTTGTCAATGAATGGGATTGCAAGTTCCTTGCAGTATCTGTCTAGCCAGCAATTTACACCAATTGCCCTAGACAACCATTCATTTCCTACTCCCCTTCTAGGCAAGATGCTACATATGATTGGGATCCCTCCCTTAGACTTAATGAAATCTATAGCTGACCTATACTTATCTAGCAGCTCTTCTCTCCTACCCTTCCCAATATCATTTCCACCAGCACTGAGACAGATAATGGGCTTGTTCTCATTACCTGACATGATATTATCCAGCCTGTTGACAATGTCCCCAACACCAGCTCCAGGGAAGCACACTCTATCTCTCATCTTCTTATTCCTATTACAAAAAGCACGGTCAATATATCTTACCTGAGAGTCACCAACCACAAGAATGTGCTTACTTCCATTAGCAGGGGCAGTAGTACCCTTACCTTCACTGGCCACTGAAGTACATGCATCCTGAAGAACAGAGAAGCGATTTCCTACCTTCAGATCTTCACTCTTAACTTTCCTTACTCTGATGCGCCTCCCATTACTGTGAACCACTCGCCACTTGTAGCAGGTGCTGGGCTGCACCTCACTGCTGGTAGCCGTTGCTACCTCCCCAACTACAGCCTCCTCACAGCGAGAGACAGACTGCACCTCACTGCTAGAAGCCTCATTTCCCACAACTCCAGCCACCTCACACTCTCTCCCAGACCCATTGAGGTGGACCTTCAGCCTCCTAATCTCCTCCTGGAGAAGCAAGACCTCCTCCTTCAACTCTCCAACCTCAATTTAGGAAGTCACATGGGAGAAAGCCTGGGCCTACCTTGAAACCCCACCAAATGTGAAACAGTTTCTACCAATCAACAGATGATCCAGAATATTAGTGCTATTTTACCAGGAACACGAGCCATTGATCCAGCCAATAGCACTCTCCTTGGCGCTCCTCTTGGGTCCAATGCCATCGATCTGATCCTAGAAAAAAAAATCTCAGACCTCCCGACGATGGAAGGCAGGATGAAAGACATCGGTACACATAATGCCTTCTACCTACCCACCAAGTGCCTGTCACTCCCAAAACTTACCTACTTCCTCAGATTCTCCCCAGCCTTCAGCAGTCCGAAACTCAATTAATATGACTCTCCTTAAGACTATGCTAGAGAGTGTATTAAATATTTCCCTCGAAGATGGCTTGGGAGGCTGGAAGTACGCAAATTCTCCCAGCTTGCCCTATCAACTTACCTATCCTCTTCCACAGCATCACACGAGTTAGTAAAACAAATTCTTCCGGACAACCTCAGTGACTCAGCAGGAATAGAGGACCCTAGCTACGCCAGTGCCAACACTGAATGGAAGACTCCTGCTGCTCCAGCACCAAAACCTAGTGCAGCACTGGCCTACAAACAATCAAGTTGGGATGGCCCCCATCGCTGAAAAGATGCTTGCCAACATGCTTAGGGCTGTAACATCAGACAGGGAGACTGCCCGTCTCCAAGCTGTGAGTGTACATCACTCTGAGGACTTCCTCCAAACAGTTCCCATTTCGGCAATGGGAACACGCCTCGACCCTAAGAGCCTCCGTATTGCAGTGGCTCTCCGCCTTGCTGCCCCAATTCACACAGAAAATACGTGTATTTGCGGCGATGCGCAAGCCCACCAATATGGTCTACATGGTCTTAACTGCTCCAGAACCAAGGGCTGGCATGCAAGACACAATGAGGTCAACATCATCATAAAGAGAACCTTTGCTACAGCTGGATGCCCAGCCGAGAGAAAGAGCTCTGATCACTAGCAGCCAACAATACCCACAAGCCAGCAAACCTCCCCGACAGGATCACCATCTATCCTTGGAAGAATATCAAGCTCTTAGCATGGGACTATATCTGTGTCGACGCTGGCTGACACCTACATCCATCACAGTATTGGGCGACAGGGAGGAGCTGCTGACCACAGGGAGGAGTACAAGATCAGCAAGTGCAGGGACATAAGCCAACAGTATCAATTTGTCCCAGTGGGGTCAGAGACCTTGGGATCATGGGAGAAAAATGCCACACATTTCCTTAAATAACTAGGTTCAAGACTCATCAACACCACCAAGAACCCAAGGGCAGCCACTTTCATGTTCCAGCGCCTCAGCATGGCCATCCAGAGAGGAAATATATGCTGCATACTGGGCTCACGTCCGGCTTCGGAGGAGCTGGAGGAGATTCATAATCTTTGATATATTGTACCAGTGTATTCATGTTTTTTTTTTCTGTCAATGTATTCTGTTTATTAACAAAGTTCAGGTAGAATATAAAATATAGGGGGGTGGTAGGAGAAGAAAATATTCAAACAGCTCCGGGGAGAACCTTGAGTTTTCCTTGATGCACGTTTATTGTCTTCTCTGAGGATGAGGGTCCCCAGTCCAGTTACAGAGGTGGTACCTCCCTATAAATACATATACACACACACACACACACACACACACATATATATATATATATATATATATATATATATATATATATATATATATATATATATATATATATATATATATTTACTTTCATCAACACTTTCATCATCACTCACTGTCTTGCCAGAGCCATGCTGCCACTACAGTTAAAAACATACTGTATCTCCTTCCCTCCTTCAGAGTGCAGGCACTGTACGTTCCACCTCCAGGACTCAGGTCCGGCTAACCAATTTCCCTGAATCCCTTCGTAAATGTTACTTTATGCATAGAATATATATAGAACAGGTAACTAGTACAAATAATGAAAGAGGTGCATTTAAGGCAACTTTAAGCCGTAAATATACTTATGACTTAAAGTTGCATTTCGTCTGTATGGCACTAAGTCAAGGCTGCTTTAACCCCTATTATATTGATTAAAGCAAACTTTAAGTGTATATTCGTCGCTGCTCTCAGTATATATAGTTCAAGAAACACACTCTTCAGACAGAATACAAAATGTAAGGGTTGACAGTAGAGGATTCACAAATATCCTGCAGGAAGCCCATACTTCCGCTGTTCGAGTGATGAATAAGAAGCTAGCGACAACACCTGACAATATAATGATATGCAATAAAACGCGGTGCGATGGAACACTATATAACAGGATAGTTAACGACCGGCAGAAACACCGCTAGAGGCACTGAGAGTTTCACGAGTACTATCGACACAAGCCAAGGTCCTTCACGAGTACTATCGACACAATCCAAGGTCCTTCACGAGTACTATCAACACAAGCCAAGGTCCTTCACGAGTACTATCAACACAAGCCAAGGTCCTTCACGAGTACTATCAACACAAGCCAAGGTCCTTCACGAGTACTATCAACACAAGCCAAGGTCCTTCACGAGTACTATCAACACAAGCCAAGATCCTTCACGAGTACTATCAACACAAGCCAAGGTCCTTCACGAGTACTATCAACACAAGCCAAGGTCCTTCACGAGTACTATCAACACAAGCCAAGATCCTTCACGAGTACTATCAACACAAGCCAAGATCCTTCACGAGTACTATCAACACAAGCCAAGATCCTTCACGAGTACTATCAACACAAGCCAAGATCCTTCACGAGTACTATCAACACAAGCCAAGATCCTTCACGAGTACTATCAACACAAGCCAAGATCCTTCACGAGTACTATCAACACAGGCCAAGATCCTTTACGAGTACTATCAACACAAGCCAAGGTCCTTCACGAGTACTATCAACACAAGCCAAGGTCCTTCACGAGTACTATCAACACAAGCCAAGGTCCTTCACGAGTACTATCAACACAAGCCAAGGTCCTTCACGAGTACTATCAACACAAGCCAAGATCCTTCACGAGTACTATCAACACAAGCCAAGGTCCTTCACGAGTACGAGTCCTTCACGAGTATCAACACAAGCCAAGGTCCTTCACGAGTACTATCAACACAAGCCAAGATCCTTCACGAGTACTATCAACACAAGCCAAGGTCCTTCACGAGTACTATCAACACAAGCCAAGATCCTTCACGAGTACTATCAACACAAGCCAAGGTCCTTCACGAGTACTATCAACACAAGCTAAGGTCCTTCACGAGTACTATCAACACAAGCCAAGGTCCTTTACGAGTACTATCAACACAAGCTAAGGTCCTTCACGAGTACTATCAACACAAGCCAAGGTCCTTTACGAGTACTATCAACACAAGCCAAGGTCCTTCACGAGTACTATCAACACAAGCCAAGGTCCTTCACGAGTACTATCAACACAAGCCAAGGTCCTTCACGAGTACTATCAACACAAGCCAAGGTCCTTCACGAGTACTATCAACACAAGCCAAGGTCCTTCACGAGTACTATCAACACAAGCCAAGGTCCTTTACGAGTACTATCAACACAAGCTAAGGTCCTTCACGAGTACTATCAACACAAGCCAAGGTCCTTCACGAGTACTATCAACACAAGCTAAGGTCCTTCACGAGTACTATCAACACAAGCCAAGATCCTTCACGAGTACTATCAACACAAGCCAAGATCCTTCACGAGTACTATCAACACAAGCTAAGGTCCTTCACGAGTACTATCAACACAAGCCAAGGTCCTTCACGAGTACTATCAACACAAGCCAAGGTCCTTCACGAGTACTATCAACACAAGCCAAGATCCTTCACGAGTACTATCAACACAAGCTAAGGTCCTTCACGAGTACTATCAACACAAGCCAAGGTCCTTTACGAGTACTATCAACACAAGCTAAGGTCCTTCACGAGTACTATCAACACAAGCCAAGGTCCTTCACGAGTACTATCAACACAAGCTAAGGTCCTTCACGAGTACTATCAACACAAGCTAAGGTCCTTCACGAGTACTATCAACACAAGCCAAGGTCCTTCACGAGTACTATCAACACAAGCCAAGGTCCTTCACGAGTACTATCAACACAAGCCAAGGTCCTTTACGAGTACTATCAACACAAGCCAAGGTCCTTCACGAGTACTATCAACACAAGCCAAGGTCCTTTACGAGTACTATCAACACAAGCCAAGATCCTTCACGAGTACTATCAACACAAGCCAAGATCCTTCACGAGTACTATCAACACAAGCTAAGGTCCTTTACGAGTACTATCAACACAAGCCAAGATCCTTCACGAGTACTATCAACACAAGCCAAGATCCTTCACGAGTACTATCAACACAAGCCAAGGTCCTTTACGAGTACTATCAACACAAGCCAAGATCCTTCACGAGTACTATCAACACAAGCCAAGGTCCTTCACGAGTACTATCAACACAAGCCAAGGTCCTTATCTCCCCCAGCTACGTATAATAAGTCAAATTGACTTCCATTCTCATACGATTATTTACGTTGGTTGTGAAGTAATGCGAATATGAGCTGCGTTGTCAGAGAGACAAAAATAACGGCCCAGCAAATATTCAGCGAAGAGTCCAAATTTTACCTTGTTAAATCTAATTGAAAACGAGTGATTCGCGAAATGATTTCCTGGAACAGAAAATGGAATGTTTCAGAAAATAATTCAGAAAATATACAAGAGAAAAATTATGCTTGGATCTATAACGTAAAGTATTATCAGTACAACGTGATGTGAAATATGCAGAGCAGCAATGTATTACCCTTAATAATAATAATAATAATAATAATAATAATAATAATAATAATAATAATAATAATTTCTTTGCGATAAACAATATCATCAATGATTATAACAACATATGCACTACTCTGCAAAAAGAGAAGGGTTACCTTCATAATTCGCTTTAAGATACAAACGGTAAAATCAGACACAAGAACGATCGCAAAAATTCCATTTTATGTTATTTCAATACCTCAGTAAAATCAACAATAATAAAAAAAAAACGTGTCAAGAGACTGTTCCGACATGTTTGACAACTTGGCGACAACCATCGCCGATAAAAGTGAAGATCTTAATGTGACATCTCTGCTTCATGTATACAGCCGAGCGTTGCGAGTTCTAGTTGCCGGCACAAAATCGACGGAAAGTAAGTAGATGGATCCGAAATCCGTTTATTGCACTGAAGGATGATTTGACAGTCGTTGTGAAGACTATACTGGAGCTGCTGACCAAGAACTAAAGATGAGTTTCCAGACTGTAATATCACTTGCTTCCTTATGGATCAAAGTGAAAGTAGTATATCTCTAACTTGCTGAAGCTACTGACAACTGTTGTTTCTTATTTCCCTCGACATAGGTGAGTGTAACCACTTTCTCAACCACGAGTGGCATTAAGACAGCAAAAATATAAATATCTGATAAAGAAAAAGGCACAATAACGTGACTGGAACAACACACTTGTAACTCGCATCTTGTAAATATCTGATCTCCGGTGCGCTTGTTACTATCCTCAGTGAGCCGGCACGTAAGTTAACTCACCTCTCACACTAATAAACATTAGATATTCTAAACATGCTATCTAAAATAAAATTAAAATGTTTTTTGCTTATTTTTTTAAACGAATGTAATATTCTGTTTTATTATTTACAATGAAACTATATGATATTCCCATGAATATTGTTTTAATATCATCAAGCTGGCAACCACACATCGGTCCCTGCAACACTGGAAAAATAAACTGGAGGTCTCCACATCAGAAAGTTCGAAAGTTTTAGGATACTGGGCTCTCTGATATAATAGGATACTGGGCTCTCTGATATAATAGGATACTGGGCTCTCTGATATAATAGGATACTGGGCTCTCTGATATAATAGGATACTGGGCTCTCTGATATAACAAGAAAATCCAGCTTTAGTTTCAAAGCTGCTGGTTTTTTAGAGTAATGTTTTATTTAGCTCTGGAATGTTTATGTTCTAATTTGTTATTTTTATTGAAGATATTGGGATATTAGTTTACATGTAATAAGGTGTGACTGCCTCTTTTGATTCGCTTTGATGCGGTAGAAACGCATGACGCACTCTGCACTAATCCTGTCGCAAGGGGGGATGGGCGCACTCTACACTAATCCTGTCGCACAGGGGGAATGGGTGCCCTTAAATGGATCGCGCAGCGACTGAAATAAACGTAGTTTTGTGTTAGTTTGCGAGAGTGCAACAAAACATGGCAAGCCAGTGTCAAGGTTGAAGAAAAACACTCTTGAACTAAGTAAACGACTGTGTACATTGTGTGACATTTACCTAAATTAATTTTTCAGCTGGAAGAGCCAGTTTCCTCTCCAATTTAGCTCTCCGACAGTAAACTTCAAAATCCATTGAAAATAGAGGAAATGTAAAAATAGGCTTTATTTCTTGCGTAAATACAGTTACGATAAATTACTAATCTCTTTACTATCAAAATGAATTATAGTGTTATTTTAATAGCAAGAATTTATAGATTTTTTTCATTCATAAATGCTCAGTCCTTACAAATAAATGAAACTGAAAAGTTACATGAATTGTTAAGCGAGTTTTTAAGTGTAACTTTATGAAATGAGTCAACACAATATATTATTTGGTAATTTACAATTAGTGGAATCATTCATTCGTTCACCGGGAATTTTAAATGATTAATTAATAGATTGTTTACTCCTGATCGCCAGAGTTTTAAAACAACGAGGATAACTCTTCGAGTCACTCGACGAGTAGTCAGGGAGGTGTGGGCGGCGAGCAGTGGAGAGCGAGCAGCGAGTGCTGGTGACCTACTGGTCAGGCGGCCAGGAAGGTGCTGGTGACCTACTGGTCAGGCGGCCAGGAAGGTGCTGGTGACCTACTGGTCAGGCGGCCAGGAAGGTGCTGGTGACCTACTGGTCAGGCGGCCAGGAAGGTGCTGGTGACCTACTGGTCAGGCGGCCAGGAAGGTGCTGGTGACCTACTGGTCAGGCGGCCAGGAAGGTGCTGGTGACCTACTGGACTTTACCCTCACTCTCTCAGAAGAATATAAACAAGTACCAGAGCTACAATGGTGCTGTGTCTTCCGGTACATTAAGTCTGGACTTACTCTAGTAATATCCTGAGATTGTTGCCTTGTTGTGTTCCCAAGGTAATCTTCAGTAAATTGGCCCCCATCAGGACCTGATAATTTCCACTAGAAGGCCCAAGTCTTATGAGCAGTTCCTCGGTGTGAACGCTGGAACGTTACCGATGCTAGAGAGATACTCAAGTTTTTCTTCTTCATATAAAACACATAAGGACCAGTTATATATAATTGTAAACCTAGTGAAGCGAGTTTTTGATCTAGATGCGTTTGTTGATATTGATATACCAAGGTACATCAATATCAACAAACTGTTCTTAAACATTTGACGTGTACGATAAAATCTGAGAAATTTCATATTTTGATTTTAAACTAACGGAATTTTAGCCAAAATATTTTAATTTTAGAGGTAAGCAGGAAATAATGACACGGATTTGAAAATAGCTTTATTAGACTTTTCTCCCACAAGGGGCTTTATCAGTCGCCCCTTGGTGGCCAGGTGGTTAAAGCTCCCGCTTCACACACGGAGGGCCCGGGTTCGATTCCCGGTGGGTGGAAACATTTCGACACGTTTCCTTACACCTGTTGTCCTGTTCATCTAGCAGCAAATAGGTACCTGGGTGTTAGTCGACTGGTGTGGGTCGCATCCTGGGGGACAAGATTAAGGACCCCAATGGAAATAAGTTAGACAGTCCTCGATAACGCACTGACTTTCTTGGGTTATCCTGGGTGGCTAACCCTCCGGGGTTAAAAATCCGAACGAAATCTTATCTTATCTTACCCCTTGTGGGCGAGACGTCTCCTAAAAATTTTCCTAAGTGTTACATACATGTTTTTTTTTACTCCCAAGCCAAGAGAGAATGCAACTATGCCATTAGTTTGGGTTTAGCGCTTTGTTTTTATTTTAATAATAATGTCACTGCTTTACACAAATAATCGTCACATAGGAGAGAGGAGCTTACGACGATGTTTCCGTCCAACTTGGACCATTTACAAAAACCAAGTCTGACCGAAACATCGTCGTAAGCTTCTCTCTCCTATGTGCGGGTTATTTGTGTATTGTTCCAGTCACGGTATTGTCTCTTTTTGGTCTCTGTGTCATCGCTTTGAAAGCGGGAGGAACAAGTGGATCCAGAATGTTACATATGTTTTATATGTAGTTATGTTTTATATGTAGTTATGCACGTTCTATATGTAATTATACATGTTATTTATACAAAGTATTTACGTAATTATATATGCCATAAATTTTTACAAATTTTATATATAGCTATATACGCTATTCAGTCTATGAAAATTGACGATGCAGAACTAACATGTTAAAATCACTTACCTCTGTGTAAATTATGTTGGGAAAATTCTCGTGAAATGGATTAGTCTAGTCTCACAAATCAGCTCGTGGTAATTCACTATATAAATACGAAATAAAAAATCATCATTATCTTCAGATCTCAAATAATGCAAAAAGGTCACACACACACACACACACACACACACACACACACACACACACACACACACACACACACACACACACACACACACACACACACACACACACACACACACACACACACACACACACACACACACACACACACACACACACACACACACACACAAACACACACACACACACGAATAGCCTAGCAAGCCTAGCAAGTGAGGTAGTGAGCCTAGCAAGTGAGGTAGTGAGCCTAGCAAGTGAGGTAGTGAGCCTAGCAAGTGAGGTAGTGAGCCTAGCAAGTGAGGTAGTGGAGGCAGGAACCATACATAGCTTTAAGATGAGGTATGATAAAGCTCAAGGAGCAGGGAGAGGACCTAGTAGCACTCAGTGAAGAGGCGGGGCCAGGAGCTGAGTCTCGACCCCTGCAACCACAATTAGGAGACTACAATTAGGTGAGTACCTAATCAACAGAAAACAGGCAGTGTTTATCAACAAGTGATTTGACAAGTGGTAGCAAACAAGTTTACACTCGGAGTAAAATGTGCAGAGTTGCTTGGGGAGAGTGGCAGCAAGTCGCCAGAGGGCAGCAGGGATGGCGGAGCATGATAGCCCTGCCACGAGACTCACGGTTTGATGGTGTTAATCAAAATACATAAAACATGAAGATCACCAGGAGAGGGAGGAAGTAAGGGAGTCTCACCTCAGTCTATACTCAGTTTCCCGTCTTTATTTCACCTTCACGATATTTATAACATTGTTCTCTCTCTCTCTCTCTCTCTCTCTCTCTCTCTCTCTCTCTCTGTGTTCCTACCCTTTATGGGCCCATAGCTCCCTTGCAGTGCTCCTTTTTTAAGTTTTTGACTGACTCCACTATTATCTCTACCACTTCTTCCTGTCCTACTACCTCTCATGTCCCGTCCCTGTCTGCTGGCCTATATATACTCCCTCCTTCTCTCCTTTTTGTTAGAGTGACTTTGTAAATGGTCCAAGTTGGACCGAAACGTCGTCGTAAGCTCCTCTCTCCTATGTGCGGGTTATTTGTGTATTGTTTCAGTCACGGTATTGTGCCTTCTTGTTATTTATGAAAAGGTAAAGTTTCTGCTCCTCGATGTGTGTGTGTGTACTCACCTAGCTGAGGTTGCAGGGGTCGAGTCCAAGCTCCTGGCCCCGTGTGTGCGTGTGTGTGTGTGTGTGTGTGTGTGTGTGTGTGTGTGTGTATGTGTACTCACCTAATTGTGGTTGCAGGGGTTGAAACTCCGCTCCTGGCCCCGCCTCTTCACTGAACGCTACTAGTCCTCTCTCTCCCTGCTCCATGAGCTTTATCATACCTCATCCTAAAGCTATGTATGGCTCCTGCCTCCACTACATCACTTGCTAGACTATTCCACTTCCTGACTACTCTATAACTGAAGAAATACTTCCTACCATCTCTTTGACCCATCTGAGTCTTCAACTTTCAAGTGTGACCCCTTGTTTCTGTGTCCCATCTCTGGAACATCCTGTCTCTGTCCACCTTGTCTATTCCACGCAGTATTTTGTATGTCGTTATCATGTCTCCTCTAACCCTCCTGTTCTCCAGTGTCGTCAGGCCGATTTCCCTTAACCTTTCTTTCTTCGTAGGACATTCCCCTCAGCTCTGGAACTAACCTTGTCACAAACCTTTGCACTTTCTCTAATTTCTTGACGTGCTTGACCCGGTGTGGGTCCCAAACTGGTGTGTGTGTGTGTGTGTGTGTGTGTGTGTGTGTGTGTGTGTGTGTAATAACCTATTTGTGGTTGCAGGGGTCGAACCACAGCTCCTGGCTCAGCCTCTTCACTTGTTGTTACTAGGTCCACTCTCTCCCTGCTCCACGCGCTTTATCGTACCTCTTCTTAAAGCTATGGATGGATCCTGCCTCCATTACATCACTCTCCAGATTGTTCCACTTCCTGACAACTCTATGACTGAAGAAAAACTTCCTAATATCCCTGTGACGCATCTGAGTCTTCAATTTCCATGATCTCTTGTTGCAGTGTCCCATCTCTGAAACATTATGTCTCCATCCGACTTGTCAGTTCCTCTTAGTAATTTGTATGTCTTTATCATGTCCCCTCCTGTCTCTCCTGTCCTGTGTGTGTGTGTACTCACCTAATTGTGGTTGCAGGGGGAGTAGGAGCATGTGATAGTGAGAGAAATGGAGTGGTCGTAACTTGTATTGACGACCAGTCTAGCGGACAAACGGGCCTCTCCTCCACGACCACCTTCATCACGGCCACCTTCCCCACCACAACCATCAGTGCCACCAACCCTGCTACCATCCACACCATTACAACTAGCACCACCAACTATCACCACCGCTACAGCAAACACATCACCATCAGGAAACCGACCTCCCCCACCACCACTACTACTACCCTTCAATACTACCCCCACTACGACTGTCATAAAAGAACCAGTCCATCCCCCCCACTAAGACAGTAAAACAACCACTACCACAACAAAACAGCGACAACAAAACTACCACAACTAAACAGCCACAGCAAAACAACCCTTATCACTGAACAACCACTGCCACAAAACAACTACTGCTGAAACAAAACAATCACAACAAAACAACCACTGCCATAATAAAACATACACAACAAAACAACCACTGCGCCACCACCACCTCCCTCAATGCCACTAATACATTAGGTTTTTTCCAGGGTTATGTTCTCTCAGTGCACAACACAAGCTCTTTATTATTACAGGTGGAGGAGACTTAGGAGGGAATACACAGACTCATACATTATTATTATTATTATTATTATTATTATTATTATTATTATTATTATTATTATTATTGTTATTATTATTAATATTATTATTATTCAGGAAAGCACTAAACCTTCAGGGATCATACATTGAATGGGCGACCATACACACACACACTCAGACACACACGTAGCTGAATGCATCTTATGCCTTACAAGTTCCAAGGTACTCTCATGTAACCTGTGTACCACAAGTTCCAAGGTACTCTCACGTAACCTGTGTACTACAAGTTCCAAGGTACTCTCATGTAACCTGTGTACCACAAGTTCCAAGGTACTCTCACGTAACCTGTGTACCACAAGTTCCAAGGTACTCTCACGTAACCTGTGTACCACAAGTTCCAAGGTACTCTCATGTAACCTGTGTACTACAAGTTCCAAGGTACTCTCACGTAACCTGTGTACTACAAGTTCCAAGGTACTCTCATGTAACCTGTGTACCACAAGTTCCAAGGTACTCTCACGTAACCTGTGTACCACAAGTTCCAAGGTACTCTCACGTAACCTGTGTACCACAAGTTCCAAGGTACTCTCATGTAACCTGTGTACTACAAGTTCCAAGGTACTCTCACGTAACCTGTGTACTACAAGTTCCAAGGTACTCTCATGTAACCTGTGTACCACAAGTTCCAAGGTACTCTCACGTAACCTGTGTACCACAAGTTCCAAGGTACTCTCACGTAACCTGTGTACCACAAGTTCCAAGGTACTCTCACGTAACCTGTGTACCACAAGTTACAAGGTACTCTCACGTAACCTGTGTACCACAAGTTCCAAGGTACTCTCAAGTAACCTGTGTACCATTAGTTTAAACTACTCTCAGGTTAAGATGACTGGAAGCCGCCGTACCGAGAGTGATAGACACTTCCGGCCATATCCAAGTTACCCGCCAGCGAAGCGATTAGCCAGAAGACGAAGTACAAGCAAATATTTGAATCTGACTGGATATATTATCATTTGAGTCCGTTAGTAGCAGGGGAAGAGAGCCAATCAGCGCGCAGCTTGGCAGTCCGGGGGCGAGGACATAATGAGGTCTTGTCTGCCTGACAAAACACGGCCGGGACGCGAGAGGAGATGAAGGAAGAAGACAAGGGAAGGAGAGAGAAGGCGACGAAGGATCAAGGAGATAAAGATCTATCACAGAATAATAAGTCTTCCCAGGTGACTGGAGGAGGAGAAGCCGCTCACTCTCTATACATGAACCAATTTCAGCCGTTTCAAAAATTAATTAATTTGAAAACAACATTTCAAGAACAGATCTTTTTGAAGTATTCAGAACTACTTTCTGGCCAATTATATGCACACACATGTGCATAATATATAAATATATATATATATATATATATATATATATATATATATATATATATATATATATATATATATATATATATATATATATATATACAAAGAAAGATCGCAGTCAGCAGGATTCGAAACTACTACTGAGGATGGTCAAGATTCTTAGGCAGCTCTCTAGTCCACTCGGTCACACAAATGCCACATAGACTGGGCAGCCTGGTTCACAAGCTTGAGAGGTCAGAACATACAGGACGAAATTGAAATATGTAACTTGAATCCATGCTTGAGGCTCACTGACGTGCCCGGGCTGAGAAAGAAACATGGCTTGTGAACCAGGCTGCCCAGTCTATATGGCATTTGTGTGGCCGAGTGGACTAGAGCGCTATCTGACAATCTTGACCATCCTCAGTAATAGTTTCGAATCCTGCTGCGATCTTTCTTTGTATATACCCTGTGGAAAATTACATTTATCTGAATGTATCATTATGTACATAACAGTAAATGAACAAAGATAATTATTATTTATCAGTTAGACAAGTAGGAATTTGGGACACCTAGGTCGCAAAAATGTCCCCCATCGATACCTACAACTGTCTTATCCACAAGTTGCTCTAGACTTATTAATTATAAATAAAAGATACATCACCAGGAATTCTGGTAAATAAAAATTTGTGGACTGTATATTAAATTAATAAAGGATTATATATATACACATACACATAACAGAAAGAGAATATCTTAATATCACTCACCAATTTGACTGGAGATTAAGGTGTATCATACTCAGAAAACCTCACTGTCTAAATTTATGAAAATACTGGCCAGAATTAAACATAAACAGACTTATCTGAGGTTCCTGGAGCTGTCTTGTCCAGTCGCCTGATACTCAAATTATGCAGGAATGCACATCCAACAATTTTGCCTCCTATTTGAGAAGTGTCAGCCCAATTTTAACCTCTAGAGCACGAAAAATTCTTCCCATTACACTAACGTTTACTTAGCTCATTCAAAACCAAAATTGGCGAGTCTCTTCTGCACAGGCGCAGGCTCAGTTTCCAATTTTCCATAACATAATTTTTATTAAATACAATATAGGCCATCTATTTACCTATAAATTACCGTATTTCCAGAAAATATATACAGTATTTTCCACATACCCGCTTGTTTCTGCGTGGTCAAGCTGGGATGGCCCGATCGCTGAAAAGGTGCTTGCCAACATGCTCAGGGCTGCAACATCAGATAGGGAGACTGCCTGTCTCCAGGCTGTGAGCGCACATCACTCCGGGGACTTCCTCCAAACAGTTCCCATATCGGCAATGGGAACACGCCTCGACCCTAAGACTCTCCGTATTGCAGTGGCTCTGCACCTTGCTGCCTCAATTCACACAGAATATACCTGTATTTGCGGCAAAGCACAAGCAGACCAATATGGTCTACATGGTCTTAACTGTTCCAAAACTAAGGGCTGGCATGCAAGACACAATGAGGTCAACGACATCATTAAGAGAACCCTTGCTACAGCTGGATGCCCAGCCGAGAGGGAGCCCCGATCACTAGCAGCCAACAATACCCACAACCCAGCAAACCACCCCGATGGGATAACCATCTATCCATGGAAGAATGGCAAGCTCTTAGCATGGGACTAGACCTGTGTGTCCACACTGGCTCACACCTACATCCATCACAGTATTGGGCGACAGGGAGGAGCTGCTGACCACAGGGAGGAGTACAAGATCAGCAAGTACAGGGACATAAGCCAACAGTATCAATTTGTCCTAGTGGGATCAGAGACCTTGGGATCATGGGAGGAAAAATGCCACACGTTTCCTTAAAGAATTGGGTTCCAGACTCATCGACACCACCAGGGACCCAAGGGTAGCCACTTTCATGTTACAGCGCCTCAGCGTGGCCATCCAAAGGGGAAATGCTTGGTGCATACTTGGCTCGCGTCCGGCTTCGGAAGAGCTGGAGGAAATTCATGATCTTTAATACATTGTACCATTGCATTCATGTTTGTGTTTTTCTGTAAATGTATTCTGTTTAATTAATAAATGTTCACATAGCAACAGCGGCACTTCTCCGCTCCATGGAATATTACCCCATTCCAAACTACCATTCCTCCATTTCCCCCCAAACTACTTCTTAAATCACAACCAAAACTTTGCCTTGAAGCCAAACATGAGGCCTTAAGCTGTATTGATAACTTAGTCACACAGTACACACTCTCGCAAATTATTATTTACGCTGATGGTTCTGTTCACCAATCCACTGGTGCAGCGGCCAGTGCTGCTGTTGTCGTACAGAGTGATGGCTCTCTTAAAGAAATTGGAGCATGCATCAATAATTGGGCCTCTACCCTTCAGACAGAACTGTTTGCCATACTCCTTGCACTGAAATGCATCTATGTATCAAAGATTGACAGTTTAATTGTAACTGATTCTCTGTCATCCATAAATGCTCTCAACTCATTAAGCATAAATTGTGGCATGCTTGTGTCAGAAGCCAGACACAGGTATGGTAGGATTGTGGACAGTGGAGTCAGAGTGCACATGCTGTGGATTCCATCTCACATTGGTCTTCAGATGCATGATAGAACTGATAAATTGGCTAAGCTGTATGCTTTCAAAGAGGGAGTAGATTACAATCTTGGCTTGTCAGGTAGTAGTTTGAGAACAATAATACGAAAAGAACTTCAACTGAATTTTATGGACTTAAGGCTCAGAGAGATTGACACCAGTGAGTCCATCTATCATCATTCTGTCATGCAGGAGGAGCCACATGTCTATGGTGCATCCAACAAAATAAGCAGACTCTTGGATGTCACTACTGCCCGGCTCCGGCTGGGTTAAAAGTATCTTTGGCAGGTTAAATCACCACCACCAGATGTAGACCAAACGAAATGTAAACTTTGCCAGATGGACTATTGTCACACCCTGCGTCATTATGTACTGGAGTGTGATAAAATTAATGAATTTAGAAACAACTCGCTCATAAATGTTCAAGAAATGGCAAAGTATTTTATCCACAGTGGTATATTGCAGACCATTCTGGAGAAATACCCTGACTTTGCTAGCTGTAAATAAAGCATTACCAAGTGTGTGTGTGTGCGTGTGTGTGTGTGTGTGTGTGTGTGTGTGTGTGTGTGTGTGTGTGTGTGTGTGTGTGTGTGTGTGTGTGTGTGTGTGTGTGTGTGTGAGTGTGTGAGTGTGTGTGTGTGTGTGTGTGTGTGTGTGTATGTGTGTGCACTCACCTAGTTGAGATTGCAGGGGTCGAGTCCAAGCTCCTGTGTACTCACCTATTTGTACTCACCTATTTGTGGTTGCAGGGGTAGAGTCACAGCTCCTGGCCCCGCCTCTTCGCTGATTGCTACTAGGTCCTCTCTCTCCCTGCTCCATGAGCTCTATCATACCTCGCCTTAAAACTATAGACTGTTCCCGTGTGTGTGTGTGTGTGTGTGTGTGTGTTTGTGTGTGTGTTTGTGTGTGCGTGTGTATGTGTATGAGTGTATATGAGTGTGTGTGTGTTTGTGTGTGCGTGTGTATGTGTATGAGTGTATATGAGTGTGTGTGTGTAAGAGTGTGTGTGTGTGTATGAGTGTGTGTGTGTGTGTGTATGAGTGTGTGCGTGTGTATGAGTTTGTGTATGTGTGTGTGTGTGTGTGTGTGTGTGTGTGTGTGTGTGTGTGTGTGTGTGTGTGTGTGTGTGTGTGTGTGTGTTTATGTGTGTGTGTGTGTGTGTGTATGAATTTGTATGTGTGTGTGTGTGTGTGTGACTCAACAATCAATATTTGCACCAATAACTCACTACAGTTGTGACCGGGTGTGGAAGTGTGAATTGCTCATTACTCTATAATTTGTTCATGATTGTAGCCATGTATAAACGTAAGTAACCATTCTTACAGTATTCATTACCTTTGTAACTTGTGAGTTCATTACCTTGTACCTAGTTCAGCCATCACAACTTTGGAGGCCGGTCCCTGGACCCATTACGTACCTCTGTAATCTGTAAATACCTTTGTAACTTGTCATGATTGTGACTAGACCTACCTGGAGTTCATTACCTTTGTAAATTGTGAGTTCATTACCTTTGTAAATTGTGAATTCATTACCTCTGTAACTTGCTCAGCTATCAAAACTTTGGAGTCCAGTCCCTGGACCAATTATGTACCTTTGTAACCTGTGTGATGAATGGTTTGAAAAACCGACAAGTTGAAGATTGAGACACTTATGCAGCATATGGAAATCTTTATTCAGGAAACGTTTCGCCACACAGTGGCTTCATCAGTCCAATACAAAGAGGAAGGCGTAAGGAGAGGAGGAGAATGAGGTAATCAGTCCCTCAACCTGGAGTCGATGTGTTCAGTCCATCAATCTTGTTGATGGACTGAACACATCGACTCCAGGCTGAGGGACTGATTACCTCATTCTCCTCCTCTCCTTACGCCTTCCTCTTTGTATTGGACTGATGAAGCCACTGTGTGGCGAAACGTTTCCTGAATAAAGATTTCCATATGCTGCATAAGTGTCTCAATCTTCACCTTTGTAACCTTTTGACTACCGCCCACAGGATGGGTATGGGGTGCATAATAAACATATTAAACTAAACTAAACTAACACATAGAATATATATATATATATATATATATATATATATATATATATATATATATATATATATATATATATATATACTATAAATGAGTTCATATCACAGGCCTCTATTTTAATTTTATATCGTATTTACAAGTTACATAACGAACGACTCATTCATCCAGAATTCTATTTAATGCAAATTAAAAGCAGAAAGGTCATATTATTCCGGTAAAAACCGTTTCTACAAATTAATTGTTATATTCGCTCGAGCATCATAAAAGTTCCGTCAACACTGACTTTATTTGAAAGTTTAACGACAAAATCCCTCTGGCTAAATATCATGTAAACTGCAGTGCCTGAGTTACTTGATATTTGGCGAGACAGTTAAGTGTGAGGATGCTGCCAACCTTGTAGAGCTATCACAAGACACAGGAGAGTGTGAGGATGCTGCCAACCTTATACAGCTATCACAAGACACAGGAGAGTGTGAGGATGCTGCCAACCTTGTACAGCTATCACAAGACACAGGAGAGTGTGAGGATGCTGCCAACCTTATACAGCTATCACAAGACACAGGAGAGTGTGAGGATGCTGCCAACCTTGTACAGCTATCACAAGACACAGGAGAGTGTGAGGATGCTGCCAACCTTGTACAGCTATCACAAGACACAGGAGAGTGTGAGGATGCTGCCAACCTTATACAGCTATCACAAGACACAGGAGAGTGTGAGGATGCTGCCAACCTTATACAGCTATCACAAGAGACAGGAGAGTGTGAGGATGCTGCCAACCTTGTAGGGCTATCACAAGACACAGGAGAGTGTGAAGATGCTGTCAACTTTGTAGAGCTATCACAAGACACAGGAGAGTGTGAGGATGCTGTCAACTTTGTAGAGCCATCACAAGACGCAGGAGTGTGTGAGGATGCTGCCAACCTTGTAGGGCTATCACAAGACACAGGAGAGTGTGAAGATGCTGTCAACTTTGTAGAGCTATCACAAGACACAGGAGAGTGTGAGGATGCTGCCAACCTTATAGAGCTATCACAAGACGCAGGAGAGTGTGAGGATGCTGCCAAACTTGTAGGGCTATCACAAGACACAGGAGAGTGTGAAGATGCTGTCAACCTTGTAGGGCTATCACAAGACACAGGAGAGTGTGAGGATGCTGCCAACCTTATAGAGCTGTCACAAGACACAGGAGAGTGTGAGGATGCTGCCAATCTTGTAGGGCTATCACAAGACACAGGAGAGTGTGAAGATGCTGTCAACTTTGTAGAGCTATCACAAGACACAGGAGAGTGTGAGGATGCTGTCAACTTTGTAGAGCCATCACAAGACGCAGGAGTGTGTGAGGATGCTGCCAACCTTGTAGGGCTATCACAAGACACAGGAGAGTGTGAAGATGCTGTCAACTTTGTAGAGCTATCACAAGACACAGGAGAGTGTGAGGATGCTGCCAACCTTATAGAGCTATCACAAGACGCAGGAGAGTGTGAGGATGCTGCCAAACTTGTAGGGCTATCACAAGACACAGGAGAGTGTGAAGATGCTGTCAACCTTGTAGGGCTATCACAAGACACAGGAGAGTGTGAGGATGCTGCCAACCTTATAGAGCTGTCACAAGACACAGGAGAGTGTGAGGATGCTGCCAATCTTGTAGGGCTATCACAAGACACAGGAGAGTGTGAGGATGCTGCCAACCTTATAGAGCTATCACAAGACCCAGGAGAGTGTGAAGATGCTGTCAACCTTGTAGGGCTATCACAAGACACAGGAGAGTGTGAGGATGCTGCCAACCTTATAGAGCTATCACAAGACACAGGAGAGTGCGAGGATGCTGCCAACCTTATAGAGCTATCACAAGACGCAGGAGAGTGTGAGGATGCTGTCAACCTTGTAGAGCTATCACAAGACAAAGGAGACAGGAGAGTGTGAGGATGCTGTCAACCTTGTAGAGCTATCACAAGACACAGGAGAGTGCGAGGATGCTGTCAACCTTGTAGAACTATCACAAGACACAGGAGAGTGCGAGGATGCTGTCAACCTTGTAGAGCTATCACAAGACACAGGAGAGTGTGAGGATGCTGTCAACCTTGTAGAGCTATCACAAGACACAGGAGAGTGTGAGGATGCTGTCAACCTTGTAGAGCTATCACAAGACACAGGAGAGTGTGAGGATGCTGTCAACCTTGTAGAGCTATCACAAGACACAGGAGAGTGTGAGGATGCTGTCAACCTTGTAGAGCTATCACAAGACACAGGAGAGTGCGAGAATGCTGTCAACCTTGTACAGCTATCACAAGACACAGGAGAGTGTGAGGATGCTGTCAACCTTGTAGAGCTATCACAAGACACAGGAGAGTGTGAGGATGCTGTCAACCTTGTAGAGCTATCACAAGACACAGGAGAGTGCGAGGATGCTGTCAACCTTGTAGAGCTATCACAAGACACAGGAGAGTGCGAGGATGCTGTCAACCTTGTAGAGCTATCACAAGACACAGGAGAGTGTGAGGATGCTGTCAACCTTGTAGAGCTATCACAAGACACAGGAGAGTGTGAGGATGCTGTCAACCTTGTAGAGCTATCACAAGACACAGGAGAGTGTGAGGATGCTGTCAACCTTGTAGAGCTATCACAAGACACTGGAGAGTGTGAGGATGCTGCCAACCTTGTAGAGCTATCACAAGACACAGGAGAGTGCGAGGATGCTGTCAACCTTGTAGAACTATCACAAGGGACAGGAGTGTTAATATAAATTACCCAGGGCACGAGTACAAGTCATCAAGTTGGTGACTTATTATAAAAAACCCCGGGCACGAGTACATAAAGTTGGTGACTTAATAAAAACCCCGAGCACCAGTGCTGCCACACCACCACCACAGTAGTTGTGAGACGTTAGCTAAGCACTCAAGAATTATTACACACACACACTGTAAGAGAGTTAAAGAGAAAGAGGCACATAAATAAGAGTGAAGATCGTGAGGAGGCTGCCAATAACCTCACCCTAGTTAAGATGAGCTTCTCACTCTGACCTGGGATGCTCTGGGTACACACGCAGACTGTATAACTCAACAGGAATCCTTCAACCGTCAACTACCTGCACAACAGCTCTTCAACTTACTCATAAGTCAGGTTTACCCAGTCAACTCTTCATGAGAGATGTGTTGACGCCAAGAAAGGATTGTTGGAGCTACCCTGTACTTTCTTGGATCAAACCTGATTGCCTACCACTCATTCTCCAGACGTAATAATAATAATGCATATGAATTTACCTCCTCCCACATATAATAATAATAATAATAATAATAATAATAATAATAATAATAATAATAATAACTGACCCATTAGCGCCATGACGATTATAGTCAAGATCCTCAATCATAAAATTATTAACAAAACCATAATTTTTAAAGGGGGTGGACCGGTAAGCCAACAGAAGGCCTCAGTCAAATGACCAAAAGCTCCAGCTGAGGGTCATCATATAACTAAGACCCGCGTCAGGAAACACTTGCCTGTTTCCTGAAGAACCTACCTAACCTAGCCTAGATTGTCTTGGGTATGTCTACAAGATAGGAAGCATGATACCTTCACTATCGTCTTGAGTGTGTCGGTAGGATAAGGATAGAAAGGCGAATGCTCTCCCTATCACATTAAGAGGGTCAAACAAACCATACCCCCGGCCGGGATTGAACCCGCGGTCATAGAGTCTCAAAACTCCAGCCCGTCGCGTTAGCTGGAGTTTTGAGACTCTATGACCGCGGGTTCAATCCCGGCCGGGGGTATGGTTTATTTGCAATCGTGTCATTACGATTTCTTAAGTCAGTTAGGAGAGTCAACAGGGTAATGACAGCAACTAATGATACCTTCCTCACTTTCTTGAGTGTGCTGATAGGTTATAGGGTAGAGGCAGGATGAACGCGTTCATAATACCCTGATTATTGTACAAGAATGGTGTACAGTACCGATATGATGAAAATTTAGACATGTGCAAACATCTGGGTAACTTTATTGTAGACGTTTCGCCATCCAGTGTATTGATAAAGCCACTGGATGGCGAAACGTCTACAATAAAGATACCCAGATGTTTGCACATGTGTCTAAATTTTCACCCTGAACAATCTACGGCCGCACATCCTAAAGATTTACTTTGCAATGCATATATTTGTAAAGTGTTCTGTGTCTCACTGTTAATCATGATTAGAATGCAATATCGTTATTTAATAATTTGTGTAATTTGAAGGAAATACTGCCAATGACTGCAAGATACGAGGGACAGACTTATTCAAGGTTGTACTAGATACTAAAATCTAAATATTTCAAGTATACTTTAATCCTTATGATAGTTAAGTAAAGTTCCAGTGTACATACAAAATAAAATACGTATCTAAGTATATACACACTGAGAAATACTTATTTCCATGTATACTGGAGAGATACACATTTCAGTGTAGGCAGTGTGTACGAACATAAATATAGAGTGGCAGTGGTGTTCGTGTGTGTTCGCACACGCACACACACACACAGGACACACACACACACATATACACAGGACACACACGCACACACACACATTGTCTTGCAGGTGTACTTACCCTACTCCACACAAGTGAAGGCAATGAGGAGAATTAAATAGGATGAGGATCAGATAGGACTACAAAGGAACCTGGACAGGCTGTAAGCCTGGTCCAGCAACTGGCTCCTGGAATTTAACCCCACCAAATGCAAAGTCATGAAAATCTGGGAAGGGCAAATAAGACCACAGACAGAGTACAAGCTAGGGGGGTCAAGAACTGCAAACGTCACTCAAATAAAAGGATCTTGGGGTGAGTATAATACCTAGCGCATCTCCTGAGGAGCCCATCAGCCAGATAACTGCTGCAGCATATGGGCGCATGGCAAACTTACTGATACATCAGTAAGGAAACGTGGGCCTGACGTTACCGATTTGGAACCCACACCTGATCAAGCACATCAAGAAATTAGAGAAAATGCAAAGGTTTGCAACAAGACTAGTTCCGGAGCTAAGGGGATTGTCCTACGAAGAATGGTTAAGGGAAATCGACCTGACGACACTAGAAAGCAGGAGGGATAGGGAGGACATGATAACGACATATAAAATACTGCGAGGAATTGACAAGGTGGACAAAGACAGGATGTTCCAGAGATGGGACACAGTAACAAGGGGTCACAATCGGAAGTTGAAAACTCAGATGAGTCACAGGGGATGTTAGGAAGTATTTCTTCGGCCATAGAGTTGTCAGGAAGTGGAACAGTCTGGACAGTAAGGTAGTGGAGGTAGGTACCATACATAGCTTTAAGAAGAGGTATGATAAATCTCATGGAGCAGGGACAGAGTGGACCTAGAAGCGACCAGTGAAGGGGCAGGGCCAAGAGTTATGACTTGACAACTTCAACCACAATTAGGTGAGTATAATTAGGTGAGACACACACACACACACACACAGGGGCCAGGAGCTAGGACTCGACCCCTGCAACCACAAATAGGTGAGTACAGGTATGATAACAGATGCCATCTTTCCAACGGGATACCAAATCCTGAGGAAAGACAGAGGGAACAGGGGGGGTGGAGGAGTGGCATTGCTGATCAAAAATCGCTGGAATTTTGATGAGCTGGAGAGAGGAGACAGCGGAGAAGAAAGTGATTACATAGCGGGAACGCTTCACTCTGGAGGTCCCAAGGTGGTAATTGCAGTGATGTATAACCCACCACAGAACAGCAGGAGACCAGGGCATGAGTATGACGAGAGCAATAGAGCGATGGTTGACACACTGGCTACAGTGGCCAGAAGAGCTCATGCATGCAGGGCAAAGCTCCTGATCATGGGTGACTTTAACCACAAGGAGATCGATTGGGAGAACTTGGACCCGCATGGGGGCCAAGATACATGGAGGGCTAAGATGATGGAGGTGGTACTGGAAAACTTCATGTACCAACACGTAAGGGACAGTACAAGAGAGAGAGGAGAGGATGAACCAGCAAGGCTGGACTTAGTATTCACCTTGAGTAGTGCAGATATCGAGGACATCACATATGAAAGACCCCTTGGGGCCAGTGACCATGTGGTTTTAAGCTTCGAATACACAGTAGAGCTACAAGTGGAGGGAGAAGCAGGAAGGCCAGGATGAATGAAGCCAAACTACAAGAAAGGGGACTACACAGGAATGAGGAACTTCCTGAACGGGGTTCAGTGGGACAGAGAACTGGCAGGGAAGCCAGTTAATGAGACGATGGAATATGTAGCAACAAAATGCAAGGAGGCTGAGGAGAGGTTTGTACCCAAGGGTAACAGGAATAATGAAAAAGCCAGGATGAGCCCATGGTTTACTTAAAGCTATTAGTGAAATTGAAAGAAATTCAAAATATTTCTTTTCATATGCCAAAAACAAGGCAAATACCACATCTAGTATCGGGCCCTTACTCAGACAGGATGGGACTTACACAGATGACAACAAGGAAATGAGTGAAATATTGAAATCCCAGTACGACTCTGTGTTTAGTGAACTACTAATCGGTCTGAGAATCGACGACCCAAATGATTTCTTCATGAATGAGCCTCAAAACTCCATAAATGTATGCCAGATTTCCGACATTACCCTAACTCCGATAGATTTCGAAAAAGCCATTGACAACATGCCTATGCACTCAGCCCCGGGCCCAGACTCGTGGAACTCTGTTTTTATTAAGAACTGCAAGAAACCCCTCTCGCGTGCCCTAAGTACACTATGGAGGAGGAGCTTGGACATGGGTGAAATTCCACAGTCACTTAAAACAACGGATATAGCCCCACTCCATAAAGGTGGCAGCAAAGCATTAGCTAAGAACTATAGACCAATAGCTCTGACGTCCATCATAAAAATCTTTGAAAGAGTGCTAAGAAGCAGGATTGCAAATCACCTGGATTCCCAAAATCTGCAGAATCCAGGGCAACATGGGTTCAGGGCAGGTCGCTCCTGCCTCTCACAACTACTGGATCACTATGACATGGCCTTGGATGCACTGGAAGAAAATCAGAATGCAGATGTAATATACACAGACTTTGCAAAAGCATTTGACAAATGCGATCATGGCGTAATAGCCCATAAAATACGTGCTAAAGGAATAACTGGGAAAGTGGGGAGATGGATCTTCAACTTCCTAACAAATCGAACACAAAGAGTAGTGGTCAACAGAGTTAAATCGGAGGCTGCCATAGTGAAGAGCTCTGTTCCACAAGGCACTGTACTCGCCCCCATCTTATTCCTTATCCTCATATCAGACATAAACAGAGATGTACACCACAGCACCGTATCATCCTTTGCGGATGATACTAGGATCTGCATGAGGCTGTCATCTGCTGAGGACGCGGTTAACCTCCAAGAAGATATAAACAAAGTTTTCCAGTGGGCAACGGTAAACAATATGATATTCAATGAGGACAAATTCCAACTACTCCGTTATGGAAAACTGGAGGAGATAATAACTAGAACAGAGTATACTACTGACTCTGGCCATACAATAGAGCGGAAAAATAATGTAAGGGACCTGGGAGTAGTAATGTCTGAGGATCTCACTTTCAAGGATCACAACAGTGCCACGATCGCACGTGCAAAGAAAATGATAGGATGGATAATGAGAACTTTCAAAACGAGAGATGCCAAGCCCATGATGATCCTTTTCAAATCTCTTGTTCTCTCTAGGCTGGAATACTGCTGTACATTAACATCTCCATTCAAAGCAGGTGAAATCGCAGATCTAGAGAGTGTACAGAGATCCTTTACTGCACGTATAAGTTCTGTCAAGCACCTTAACTACTGGGAACGCTTGGAAGCACTTGGCTTGTACTCGTTGGAACGCAGGAGGGAGAGATATATCATAATCTACACTTGGAAAATCTTGGAAGGAATGGTCCCAAATCTGCACACAGAAATCACTCCCTACGAAAGTAAAAGACTGGGCAGGCGATGCAAAATGCCCCCAATAAAAAGTAGGGGCGCCATTGGTACACTAAGGGAAAACACCATAAGTGTCCGGGGCCCAAAACTGTTCAACAGCCTCCCATCAAGCATTAAGGGAATTGCCAATAAACCCCTGGCTGCCTTCAAGAGAGAGCTGGACAGATACCTAAAGTCAGTGCCGGATCAGCCGGGCTGTGGCTCGTACGTTGGACTGCGTGCGCCCAGCAGTAACAGCCTAGTTGATCAGGCCCTGATCCATCGGGAGGCCTGGTCGTGGACCGGACCGCGGGGGCGTTGATCCCCGGAATAACCTCCAGGTACCCAAAGGTGCAGGGAGGCAAAAACCAAGTGTGCTAGGGAATGGAAGAAACATAGAAGGCAAAGGACCCAGGAGAATAAGGAGAGCAATCGTAGAGCCAGAAACGAATATGCACAGATAAGTAGGGAGGCCCAAAGACAATATGAAAATGACATAGCAGCAAAAGCCAAATCTGACCCGAAACTGTTGTACAGCCACATCAGGAGGAAAACAACAGTCAAGGACCAGGTAATCAGGCTAAGGAAGGAAGGAGGAGAGACAACAAGAAATGACCGTGAAGTATGTGAGGAACTCAACAAGAGATTCAAAGAAGTGTTCACAGAGGAGACAGAAGGGGCTCCAGAAAGACGGAGAGGTGGGGCACACCACCATGTGCTGGACACAGTGCACACAACCGAGGAAGAAGTGAAGAGGCTTCTGAGTGAGCTAGATACCTCAAAGGCAATGGGGCCAGATAACATCTCCCCATCGGTATTGAGAGAGGGAGCAGAGGCGCTATGTGTACCCCTAACAGCAATATTCAATACATCTATCGAAACAGGGAGATTACCTGAGGCATGGAAGACAGCAAATGTAGTCACAATCTTTAAAAAAGGAGACAGACATGAAGCATTAAACTACAGACCAGTGTCACTGACATGTATAGTATGCAAAATCATGGAGAAGATTATCAGGAGAAGAGTGGTGGAACACCTAGAAAGGAATGATCTCATCAACAGCAGCCAACATGGTTTCAGGGACGGGAAATCCTGTGTTACAAACCTACTGGAGTTCTATGACATGGTGACAGCAGTAAGACAAGAGAGAGAGGGGTGGGTGGATTGCATATTCTTGAACTGCAAGAAGGCGTTTGACACAGTTCCACACAAGAGATTGGTGCAAAAACTGGAGGACCAAGCAGGGATAACAGGGAAGGCACTACAATGGATCAGGGAATACTTGTCAGGAAGACAGCAGCGAGTCATGGTACGTTGCAAGGTGTCAGAGTGGGCACCTGTGACCAGCGGGGTCCCACAGGGGTCAGTCCTAGGACCAGTGCTGTTTCTGGAATTTGTGAACGACATGACGGAAGGAATAGACTCTGATGTGTCCCTGTTTGCAGATGACGTGAAGTTGATGAGAAGAATTCACTCGATCGAAGACCAGGCAGAACTACAAAGGGATCTGGACAGGCTGCAGACCTGGTCCAGCAATTGGCTCCTTGAGTTCAATCCCACCAAGTGCAAAGTCATGAAGATTGGGGAAGGGCAAAGAAGACCGCAGACGGAGTACAGTCTAGGGGGCCAGAGACTACAAACCTCACTGAAGGAAAAATATCTTGGGGTGAGTATAACACCAGGCACATCTCCTGAAGCGCACATCAACCAAATAACTGCTGCAGCATATGGGCGCCTAGCAAACCTCAGAACAGCATTCCGACATCTTAATAAGGAATCGTTCAGGACCCTGTACACCGTGTACGTTAGGCCCATATTGGAGTATGCGGCACCAGTTTGGAACCCACACCTAGCGAAGCACGTGAAGAAACTAGAGAAAGTGCAAAGGTTTGCAACGAGACTAGTCCCAGAGCTAAGAGGTATGTCCTACGAGGAGAGGTTAAGGGAAATCAACCTGACGACACTGGAGGACAGGAGAGATAGGGGGGACATGATAACGACATACAAAATACTGAGAGGAATTGACAAGGTGGACAAAGACAGGATGTTCCAGAGATTGGACACAGTAACAAGGGGACACAGTTGGAAGCTGAAGACACAGATGAATCACAGGGATGTTAGGAAGTATTTGTTCAGCCACAGAGTAGTCAGTAAGTGGAATAGTTTGGGAAGCGATGTAGTGGAGGCAGGATCCATACATAGCTTTAAGCAGAGGTATGATAAAGCTCACGGTTCAGGGAGAGTGACCTAGTGGCGACCAGTGAAGAGGCGGGGCCAGGAGCTCGGACTCGACCCCCGCAACCTCAACTAGGTGAGTACAAGTAGGTGAGTACACACACACACACACACACACACACACACACACACACACACACACACACACACACACACACACACACACACACACACACACACACACACACACACACACGTGCCGTCTTACAGGTGTACTTACCGCCCCCCGCGCCCATCAACCTTGTTCCTCCATCATCATTACTCACCTGAAATTATGAAAAAAACTGTTTTGTACAAGATTATTGATTTAAAAAATGAGAGAGAGAGAGAGAGAGAGAGAGAGAGAGAGAGAGAGAGAGAGAGAGAGAGAGAGAGAGAGAGAGAGAGAGAGAGAGAGAGAGAGACTGAAATTTTTCCTACTGTCAAAACACGTGCAAAATCATGTTAACAACACTGGGGTTGACAAGCAGGAGACCAAGTGCTGGAGACCAACACAACAACAACCACGATTCACAATGTTGAAGACCTTACAAAAAAAAACATCGCCATGTTGGTTTTGTGTGTTGCGCGGAGTCATCTGACTATGTTGACACCAACCATGTGAACTGTTGCTGTTATTAAGGTCAACGTTTGATGGAACGTTTGATGCCACAAACCTTCACTATAGTGAAGGTTTGTGGCACTATACTGAAGGTTTGTGGCACTACAGTGAAGGTCTGTCGCACTATGTTGAAGGTATGTGGCACTATACTGAAGGTTTGTGGCACTACATTTATGGTTTGTAGTACTATATTGATGGTTTGAGTGGCATTATATTGATGGTTTGTGTGGCATTATATTGATGGTTTGTGTGGCATTATATTGATGGTTTGTGGCACTATATTGATGGTTTGTGTGGCATTATAT
Source organism: Cherax quadricarinatus (assembly GCF_038502225.1). Lineage (NCBI taxonomy): Eukaryota > Metazoa > Arthropoda > Malacostraca > Decapoda > Parastacidae > Cherax > Cherax quadricarinatus. The sequence continues at coordinate 19,899,886 of NC_091322.1, forward strand.
TGATGGTTTGTGGCACTATATTGATGGTTTGTGTGGCACTATATTGATGGTTTGTGTGGCATTATATTGATGGTTTGTGTGGCATTATATTGATGGTTTGTGTGGCATTATATTGATGGTTTGTGTGGCATTATATTGATGGTTTGTGTGGCATTATATTGATGGTTTGTGTGGCATTATATTGATGGTTTGTGTGGCATTATATTGATGGTTTGTGTGGCACTATATTGATGGTTTGTAGTACTATATTGATGGTTTGAGTGGCACTATATTGATGGTTTGTGGCACTATATTGATGGTTTGAGTGGCACTATATTGATGGTTTGTGGAACTATATTGATGGCTTATGGCACTATATTGATGGTTTGTGGAACTATATTTATGGTTTGTAGTACTATATTGATGGTTTGTGTGGCATTATATTGATGGTTTGTGGCACTATATTGATGGTTTGTGTGGCATTATATTGATGGTTTGTGGCACTACATTGATGGTTTGTGGCACTATATTGATGGTTTGTGGCACTATATTGATGGTTTGTGGAACTATATTGATGGCTTGTGGCACTATATTGATAGTTTGAGTGACATTATATTGATGGTTTGTGGCACTATATTGATGGTTTGTGGCACTATATTGATGGCTTGTGGCACTATATTGATGGTTTGTGGCACTATATTGATGGCTTGTGGCACTATATTGATGGTTTGTGGCACTATATTGATGGTTTGTGGCACTATATTGATGGCTTGTGGCACTATATTGATGGTTTGTGGAACTATATTGATGGTTTGTGGCACTATATTGATGGTTTGAGTGGCACTATATTGATGGTTTGTGGCACTACATTGATGGTTTGTGGCACTAAGTTGAAATTTTGTTTCACTAAGATTTACATATTTGGTGAAAGCAACAGTGCGCTCTAGTGGGTGTTATCAGCACCAGCTGCAGAGATCAACTTGTACTGTGACGGCAATACTGTAAGATTCCCGTCTGGATATTATTCGCTTGTAAACGTACATCATGAGATTCTAGAAAGTGAAACTATTTCTAAAAGAGAAAACACGAATGTGAATAAACTTTAAATGTATGTGAGGCTATCGGAGTGGAGCGTGCGCGCTCATGCACGGAAAATGGAGGGTGTAACGTCCTCATTAGCGGAGGGTGGAGGCAGGACCAGAAATGCTGAACAGCTTGACGGAATAGGCAGGAAAACCTACCTGGGTATTCCTCGAGGAAAACAAGACCAGTGAGTCTGCAGCCACGACTGATGGGAAGACAGACGAGAGGTAGACGGCTCCACCGGTCATTTCTCCTGACAATGTACTTAATGTGATAGTGTCGGACAACGACCGTTCTGAAGCCTCTGATGGTTCCCTTTAATACTAAAAAAGTCAGTAAATGTCAACTATGGTACTGCTATTTCTCAAATATGACCTTATTAAGATTTGAAGGCGCTGAAGAAAGTAGTTAGTGTGGAGGGAATGAATGTGTAAACACCTGGAGGTTGGAAGTCTGGAAGAAAAAACAGAACCGGAGTTGTAAGAGATTAAAACATTCTGAAAGCAGTCAAAATTCAAACTCCAGAATGCTTAGGGCATTTGTTTCATGAATATATGGCAGGTATGCACAGCCACTTTTGCATAAGTACAAGCAAAACATGTGTACCTGTATGTATTATAGCAGGAATAAGTATACTGATCATACCAAGTGAAGCTAAAACCGTTATCGAAAGGACGGGTTTAGCGCTTTCCATGATTAAAATAATAATAATGTTATCGAAAGAGTTTTGAGAAGGACAAAGAAGGAACAAGGCAGATTTTGAAAATGAATGTACAAATCAAGTGAGCGGTGCTTTGGTAGGATTGTTCGTAGCAACTACGAATTTTGAAAAGGCATATGAGACGGGGATGTGGGAGCCACATGGTTCAGCTGAGCGAGTGAGTTTAACCAGACGAGTGGGGGACGAGTGAAGGACTTGTTTGATAACGCTCGCAGCTGCCGGCGCTAAACAAGGCTTAATTTACCCTCATGTGCTCTCAGAAATTTTCAGTAAACAAGTGTCTGCGACGCGTGATGTGAATATGTTGTGGGGACTCAAGGACGTCCTGCCACATTTTACTGATAGCAGAAGCCATTAAATTTTCTGGGCAACCGCAACGTCCTTTCCCCTTCCTCAACAAGCTAAGTACGAACAACGACTTTTTCTACAGTGAAAAACCCGAAATAATGGACGATATAAAGAGTCCGACAAATAATACAGACACAAACACACACAAACACACAAACACTGCGAAAACACTCGAAACTGAGTTGGAAACCAACATTCACTAAAGTCAATAAATAAGAAGAGGCCAGAAGAATAAATCCATCAGCTTCGAGTAAAAAATTAATAACATTTGTTTCCAAACTTTAACTAGTTTCTACGAGATTATTGACGCTGCGAGAACTTTGTGAAAATCTCTTCCCTTATACAAGAGGAGAAAGAGAGGAAGAGGCGTATTGCGTGCATATATATATATATATATATATATATATATATATATATATATATATATATATATATATATCTATATATATATATATATATATATATATATATATATATATATATATATATATATATATATATATATATATATATATATATATATATATATATATATAGTTTTACATGATGGTAGGATTGCTGGTGTCTTTTGTTTGTCTCATAAATATACAAAATTACAGGTACGTCTTGCTACTTCTACTTACACTTAGGTCACACTACACATACATGTACACGTTTATTTATACACACTCATCTCAGTTTTCTTTGATTTTATCTTAGTTCTTGTTCTTATTACTTTTCCTTTTATATCCATGGGGAAGTGGAATAAGAATCTTTCCTCCGTAAGCCATGTGTGTTGTAAAAGTCAACTAAAATGCCGGGAACAATGGGCTAGTAACCCCTTTTCCTGTAATAGTTACTAAAAAGAATAAGAAGAAAATTGTCAAAGTGGGAAGTCTGAATGTGCGTGGATGTTGTGCAAATGATAAGAAAGAGATGATTGTGGATGTTATGAATGAAAAGAAGCTGGATGTCCTGGCTTTAAGTGAAACAAAGCTGAAGGGGGTGGGAGAGTTTCAGTGGAGAGTAATAAATGGGATTAGGTCAGGGGTTTCAACCAGAGTTAGAGCTAAAGAAGGAGTAGTAATAATGTTGAAGGATAAGTTATGGCAGGAAAAGAGGGACTATAAATGTATTAATTCAAGGATTATGTGGAGTAAAATAAAGGTTGGATGTGAGAAGTGGGTTATAGTAAGCGTATATGCACCTGGGGAAGAGAGAAGTATAGAGGAGAGAGAGAGATTTTGGGAAATGTTGAGTGAATGCGTGGGGAGTTTTGAACCAAGTGTGAGAGTAATGGTGGTTGGGGATTTCAATGCTAAGTGGGTAAAAATGTTGTGGAGGGAGTAGTAGGTAAATTTGGGGTGCCAGGGGTAAATGAAAATGGGGAGCCTTTAATTGAGCTATGTGTAGAAAGAGGTTTGGCAATAAGTAATACATATTTTACGAAACAGAGGATAAATAAATGTACAAGGTATGATACAGCACGAAATGAAAATAGTTTGTTAGATAATGTATTGATGGATAAAAGGTTGATGGGTAGGCTCCAGGATGTACACGTTTATAGAGGGGCAACTGATATATTGGATCATTATCTAGTTGTAGCTACAGTTAGAGTAAGAGGTAGATGGGATAAGAGGACAATGACAACAACAAGTAAGAGGGAGGTGAAAGTGTATAAACTAAGGGAGGAGGAGGTTCGGGTGAAATATAAGCAACAATTGGCAGAAAGGTGGACTGGTGCAAGTATGAGTAGTGAGGGGGGGGGGTTGAAGAGGGTTGGAATTGTTTTAAAAATGCAGTATTAGAATGTGGGGCAGAAATTTGTGGTTATAGGAGGGTGGGGGCAGGAGGAAAGAGGAGTGATTGGTGGAATGATGAAGGAAAGGGTGTGATAAAAGAGAAAAAGGTAGCTTACGAGAGGATTTTACAAAGCAGAAGCATTATAAGTAGAGTATATGGAGAGTAAAAGAAAGGTGAAGAGAGTGATGAGAGAGTGCAAAAAGAGAGCGGATGATAAAGTGGGAGAGGCACTGTCAAGAAATTTTAATGAAAATAAGAAAAAAAATTGGAGTGAGTTAAACAAGTTAAGAAAGCCTAGGGAACGAATGGATTTGTCAGTTAAAAACAGAGTAGGAGAGTTAGTAGATGGGGAGATGGAGGTATTGGGTAGATGGCGAGAATATTTTGAGGAACTTTTAAATGTCGATGAAGAAAGGGAGGCGGTGGTTTCATGCACTGGCCAGGGAGGTATACCATCTTTGAGGAGTGAAGAGCAGGATGTGAGTGTGGGGGAGGTGCGTGAGGCATTACGTAGAATGAAAGGGGGTAAAGCAGCTGGAACTGATGGGATCATGACAGAAATGTTAAAAGCAGGGGGGGATATAGTGTTGGAGTGGTTGGTACTTTTGTTTAATAAATGTATGAAAGAGGGGAAGGTACCTAGGGATTGGCGGAGAGCATGAATAGTCCCTTTACATAAAGGGAAGGGGGACAAAAGATATTGTAAAAATTATAGAGGAATAAATTTACTAAGTATACCAGGAAAAGTGTATGGTAGGGTTATTATTGAAAGAATTAGAGGTAAGACAGGATGTAGAATTGCGGATGAGCAAGGCTTCAGAGTGGGTAGGGGATGTGTAGATCAAGTGTTTACACTGAAGCATATATGTGAACAGTATTTAGATAAAGGTAGGGAAGTTTTTGTTGCATTTATGGATTTAGAAAAGGCATATGATAAAGTGGATAGGAGAGCAATGTGGCAGATGTTGAAAGTATATGGAATAGGTGGTAAATTACTAAATGCTGTAAAGAGTTTTTATGAGGATAGTGAGGCTCAGGTTAGGGTGTGTAGAAGAGAGGGAGACTACTTCCCGGTAAAAGTAGGTCTTAGACAGGGATGTGTAATGTCACCATGGTTGTTTAATATATTTATAGATGGGGTTGTAAAAGAAGTAAATGCTAGGGTGTTCGGGAGAGGGGTGGGATTAAATTATGGGGAATTAAATACAAAATAGGAAGTGACACAGTTACTTTTTGCTGATGATACTGTGCTTATGGGAGATTCTAAAGAAAAATTGCAAAGGTTAGTGGACGAATTTGGGAGTGTGTGTAAAGGTAGAAAGTTGAAAGTGAACATAGAAAAGAGTAAGGTGATGAGGGTATCAAATGATTTAGATAAAGAAAAATTGGATATCAAATTGGGGAGGAGGAGTATGGAAGAAGTGAATGTTTTCAGATATTTGGGAGTTGACGTGTCAGCGGATGGATTTGTGAAAGATGAGGCTAATCATAGAATTGATGAAGGAAAAAAGGTGAGTGGTGCATTGAGGTATATGTGGAGGCAACAAATGTTATCTATGGAGGCAAAGAAGGGAATGTATGAAAGTATAGTAGTACCAACACTCTTATATGGGTGTGAAGCTTGGGTTGTAAACGCTGCAGCAAGGAGGCGGTTGGAGGCAGTGGAGATGTCCTGTCTAAGGGTAATGTGTGGTGTAAATATTATGCAGAAAATTCGGAGTGTGGAAATTAGGAGATGGTGTGGAGTTAATAAAAGTATTAATCAGAGGGCTGAAGAGGGGTTGTTGAGGTGGTTTGGTAATTTAGAGAGAATGGATCAAAGTAAAATGACATGGAGAGCGTATAAATCTGTAGGGAAAGGAAGGTGGGGTAGGGGTTGTAATCAAAAAGGTTGGAGGGAGGGGGTGAAGGAGGTGTTGTGGGCGAGGGGTTTGGAATTCCAGTAAGCGTGCGTGAGCGTGTTAGATAGGAGTGAATGGAGACGAATGGTATTTGGGACCTGACGATCTGTTGGAGTGTGAGCAGGGTAATATTTAGTGAAGGGATTCAGGGAAACCAGTTATTTTTGTATAGCCGGACTTGAGTCCTGGAAATGGGAAGTACAATGCCTGCACTCTAAAGGAGGGATTTGGGATATTGGCAGTTTGGAGGGATATATTGTGTATTTTTATACTTATATGCTTCTAAACTGTTGAGTTCTGAGCACCTCTGCAAGAACAGTGATTATGTGTGAGTGAGGTGAAAGTGTTGAATGATGATGAAAGTATTTTCTTTTTGGGGATTTTCTTTCTTTTTGTGTCACACTGCCTCTGTGGGAGACGACCGACTTGCTGAAATATTATATATATATATATATATATATATATATATATATATATATATATATATATATAGATATATATATATATATATATATATATATATATATATATATATATACATATATATATATATATATATATATATATATATATATATTTATTTTTTTTTTTTTATTATCACACCGGCCGATTCCCACCAAGGCAGGGTGGCCCGAAAAAGAAAAACTTTCACCATCATTCACTCCATCACTGTCTTGCCAGAAGGGTGCTTTACACTACAGTTTTTAAACTGCAACATTAACACCCCTCCTTCAGAGTGCAGGCACTGTACTTCCCATCTCCAGGACTCAAGTCCGGCCTGCCGGTTTCCCTGAATCCCTTCATAAATGTTACTTTGCTCACACTCCAACAGCACGTCAAGTATTAAAAACCATTTGTCTCCATTCACTCCTATCAAACACGCTCACGCATGCCTGCTGGAAGTCCAAGCCCCTCGCACACAAAACCTCCTTTACCCCCTCCCTCCAACCCTTCCTAGGCCGACCCCTACCCCGCCTTCCTTCCACTACAGACTGATACACTCTTGAAGTCATTCTGTTTCGCTCCATTCTCTCTACATGTCCGAACCACCTCAACAACCCTTCCTCAGCCCTCTGGACAACAGTTTTGGTAATCCCGCACCTCCTCCTAACTTCCAAACTACGAATTCTCTGCATTATATTCACACCACACATTGCCCTCAGACATGACATCTTCACTGCCTCCAGCCTTCTCCTCGCTGCAACATTCATCACCCACGCTTCACACCCATATAAGAGCGTTGGTAAAACTATACTCTCATACATTCCCCTCTTTGCCTCCAAGGACAAAGTTCTTTGTCTCCACAGACTCCTAAGTGCACCACTCACTCTTTTTCCCTCATCAATTCTATGATTCACCTCATCTTTCATAGACCCATCCGCTGACACGTCCACTCCCAAATATCTGAATACGTTCACCTCCTCCATACTCTCTCCCTCCAATCTGATATTCAATCTTTCATCACCTAATCTTTTTGTTATCCTCATAACCTTACTCTTTCCTGTATTCACCTTTAATTTTCTTCTTTTGCACACCCTACCAAATTCATCCACCAATCTCTGCAACTTCTCTTCAGAATCTCCCAAGAGCACAGTGTCATCGGCAAAGAGCAGCTGTGACAACTCCCACTTTGTGTGTGATTCTTTATCTTTTAACTCCACGCCTCTTGCCAAGACCCTCGCATTTACTTCTCTTACAACCCCATCTATAAATATATTAAACAACCACGGTGACATCACACATCCTTGTCTAAGGCCTACTTTTACTGGGAAAAAATTTCCCTCTTTCCTACATACTCTAACTTGAGCCTCACTATCCTCGTAAAAACTCTTCACTGCTTTCAGTAACCTACCTCCTACACCATACACTTGCAACATCTGCCACATTGCCCCCCTATCCACCCTGTCATACGCCTTTTCCAAATCCATAAATGCCACAAAGACCTCTTTAGCCTTATCTAAATACTGTTCACTTATATGTTTCACTGTAAACACCTGGTCCACACACCCCCTACCTTTCCTAAAGCCTCCTTGTTCATCTGCTATCCTATTCTCCGTCTTACTCTTAATTCTTTCAATTATAACTCTACCATACACTTTACCAGGTACACTCAACAGACTTATCCCCCTATAATTTTTGCACTCTCTTTTATCCCCTTTGCCTTTATACAAAGGAACTATGCATGCTCTCTGCCAATCCCTAGGTACCTTACCCTCTTCCATACATTTATTAAATAATTGCACCAACCACTCCAAAACTATATCCCCACCTGCTTTTAACATTTCTATCTTTATCCCATCAATCCCGGCTGCCTTACCCCCTTTCATTTTACCTACTGCCTCACGAACTTCCACCACACTCACAACTGGCTCTTCCTCACTCCTACAAGATGTTATTCCTCCTTGCCCTATACACGAAATCACAGCTTCCCTATCTTCATCAACATTTAACAATTCCTCAAAATATTCCTTCCATACATACATGCAGAAGGTCCGTAGCACTGAATAAGTTATTCCAGAGCAAATATATTCTCACTGGCTAGAAAGAAATATTTGAGTTCGAAAAAATACCAATTTCCTGTTAGGTACATTTGAGTTAGGTGACTAATTCGTTGGGAAAATTCCCAAAACATATTGCCACAGACATAAGTAATCAGAATTTAAGTTCTTATATCACGAATTATGGAAGTCAGACTACATGTCACTAGCGATATATTCTCTTGGTCATTACTACAGCATCAGTGCTTATGGACTGGGTTCTATCTTCCTACTGGATCTTACAGTATCAGTGCTTATGGACTGGGTTGTCTCTTCCTACTGGATCTTACAGTATCAGTGCTTATATAAGGACTGGGTTGTCTCTTCCTACTGGATCTTAAAATATCAGTGCTTATGGACTGGGTTGTCTCTTCCTACTGGATCTTAAAATATCAGTGCTTATGGACTGGGTTGTCTCTTCCTACTGGATCTTACAGTATCAGTGCTTATGGACTGGGTTGTATCTTCCTACTGGATCTTACAGTATCAGTGCTTGTGGACTGGGTTGTCTCTTCCTACTGGATCTTACAGTATCAGTGCTTATGGACTGGGTTGTCTCTTCCTACTGGATCTTACAGTATCAGTGCTTGTGGACTGGGTTGTCTCTTCCTACTGGATCATACAATATCAGTGCTTATGGACTGGATTGTCTCTTCCTACTGGATCTTACAGTATCAGTGCTTATGGACTGGGTTGTCTCTTCCTACTGGATCTTACAGTATCAGTGCTTGTGGACTGGGTTGTCTCTTCCTACTGGATCTTAAAATATCAGTGCTTATGGACTGGGTTGTCTCTTCCTACTGGATCTTACAGTATCAGTGCTTATGGACTGGGTTGTCTCTTCCTACTGGATCTTACAGTATCAGTGCTTGTGGACTGGGTTGTCTCTTCCTACTGGATCTTAAAATATCAGTGCTTATATAAGGACTGGGTTGTCTCTTCCTACTGGATCTTAAAATATCAGTGCTTATGGACTGGGTTGTCTCTTCCTACTGGATCTTAAAATATCAGTGCTTATGGACTGGGTTGTCTCTTCCTACTGGATCTTAAAATATCAGTGCTTATGGACTGGGTTGTCTCTTCCTACTGGATCTTACAGTATCAGTGCTTATGGACTGGGTTGTATCTTCCTACTGGATCTTACAGTATCAGTGCTTGTGGACTGGGTTGTCTCTTCCTACTGGATCTTACAGTATCAGTGCTTGTGGACTGGGTTGTCTCTTCCTACTGGATCTTACAGTATCAGTGCTTATGGACTGGGTTGTCTCTTCCTACTGGATCTTACAGTATCAGTGCTTGTGGACTGGGTTGTCTCTTCCTACTGGATCATACAATATCAGTGCTTATGGACTGGATTGTCTCTTCCTACTGGATCTTACAGTATCAGTGCTTGTGGACTGGGTTGTCTCTTCCTACTGGATCTTACAGTATCAGTGCTTGTGGACTGGGTTGTCTCTTCCTACTGGATCTTAAAATATCAGTGCTTATGGATTGGGTTGTCTCTTCCTACTGGATCTTACAGTATCAGTGCTTATGGACTGGGTTGTCTCTTCCTACTGGATCTTACAGTATCAGTGCTTGTGGACTGGGTTGTCTCTTCCTACTGGATCTTACAATATCAGTGCTTATGGACTGGGTTGTCTCTTCCTACTGGATCTTAGAGTATCAGTGCTTGTGGACTGGGTTGTCTCTTCCTACTGGATCTTACAGTATCAGTGCTTGTGGACTGGGTTGTCTCTTCCTACTGGATCTTACAGTATCAGTGCTTGTGGACTGGGTTGTCTCTTCCTACTGGATCTTACAGTATCAGTGCTTGTGGACTGGGTTGTCTCTTCCTACTGGATCTTAAAATATCGGTGCTTATGGACTGGGTTGTCTCTTCCAACTGGATCTTACAATATCAGTGCTTATGGACTGGGTTGTCTCTTCCTACTGGATCTTACAATATTAGTGCTTATGGACTGGGTTGTATCTTCCTACTGGATCTTAAAATATCAGTGCTTATGGACTGGGTTGTCTCTTCCTACTGGATCTTACAATATCAGTGCTTATGGACTGGGTTGTCTATTCCTACTGGATCTTGCAGTATCAGTGCTTATGGACTGGGTTGTCTCTTCCTACTGGATCTTACAATATCAGTGCTTATGGACTGGGTTGTCTCTTCCTACTGGATCTTACAGTATCAGTGGTTATGGACTGGGTTGTCTCTTCCTACTGGATTTTGCAGTGTCAGTGCTTATGGACTGGGTTGTCTCTTCCTACTGGATCTTACAGTATCAGTGGTTATGGACTGGGTTGTCTCTTCCTACTGGATCTTACAGTATCAGTGCTTGTGGACTGGGTTGTCTCTTCCTACTGGATCATACAATATCAGTGCTTATGGACTGTATTGTCTCTTCCTACTGGATCTTACAGTATCAGTGGTTATGGACTGGGTTGTCTCTTCCTACTGGATCTTACAGTATCAGTGCTTGTGGACTGGGTTGTCTCTTCCTACTGGATCTTACAGTATCAGTGCTTGTGGACTGGGTTGTCTCTTCTTACTGGATCTTACAGTATCAGTGCTTGTGGACTGGGTTGTCTCTTCCTACTGGATCTTACAGTATCAGTGCTTGTGGACTGGGTTGTCTCTTCTTACTGGATCTTACAGTATCAGTGCTTGTGGACTGGGTTGTCTCTTCCTACTGGATCTTACAATATCAGTGCTTATGGACTGGGTTGTCTCTTCCTACTGGATCTTACAGTATCAGTGGTTATGGACTGGGTTGTCTTTTCCTCCTCGTACCTGGCACAAGACTGCTAGGCCCCGCCCTCATGTCTGACTCTTAAGATATTCTTCCGGTTGCATATCTCCTCTTGGACATACCTGTACAGACTCCTTATTTTCTTTGCAGTATTGGCTACACTACGTAAGGCCTAGAGTTATGATTCAACTCTTCCCTGTGATTGGGGGTGACTCAAGTAGTGTTCCAAATCAACCACTCTCACCGGAGGGAGGAGGGGTGAGGAGTTAGGCGTGGAGGGTGGGAGGAGGGGTGAGGAGTGATGCGTGGAGGGTGGGAGGAGGGGTAAGGAGTGAGGCGTGGTGGGTGGGAGGAGGGGTGAGGAGTGAGGGGTGGATGGTGGGAGGAGGGGTAAGGAGTGAGGCGTGGAGGGTGGGAGGAGGGGTGAGGAGTGAGGCTTGGAGAGTGGGAGGAGGGGTGAGGAGTGAGGTGTGGAGGGTGGGTGGAGGGGTAAGGAGTAAGGAGTGAGGCGTGGAGGGTGGGAGGAGGGGTAAAGAGTGAGGCGTGGAGGGAGAGGGAAGGGAGATGGGAGTCTCAATAAAAAGTGCATGAGGTGGTATAAGCCATTAAAAGTTTGACAAGGCAATTTCCGTCCCTTTGACAAGTACGAAGAAAGGTCGAGGACAAGGCAAGATTGACGTTATTATTAGGCCAGCATGTCGGAGTGACGCCTCTCTTCACTTTACCTCATTCTCTCCTTGTAACCCTCTCTCCCCGTCCCTCACTTCCTTCATAACTGCCTTACTTTCCCTCACTCTTCACTGACACGCCTCCAAATGACCTTATCTCATACCAGTGTGTAACGAGCGCCCACTAACGTGTTGACCATGGTAATATTATGCTCATTATTACCATAATAAGCACGGCGTCATAACCAACATATTACGCTGCGTCTAAATCATATTTAGCCAACTGATTCATTTTTACAACGATGGTGTTACTTCCACTGTAATAAACACCTTAGAACACACACACACACACACACACACACACACACACACACACAGGAACCATACACAGTTTTAAGACGAGGTTTGATAAAGCTCATGGAGCGGGGAGAGATAGGGTCTAGTAGCAACCGGTGAAGAGGCGGGGCCAGGAGCTAGGACTCGACCCCTGCAACCACAAATAGGTGAGTACAAATAGGTGAGTACACACACACACACACACACACACACACACACACACACACACACACACACACACAAACACACACACACACACACACACACACACACACACACACACACAAACACGCACACACACACACACACACACACACACAAACACACAAACACACACACACACACACACACACACACACACACACACACACACACACACACACAGAACGAAAACAAATGGAAAAGGAAAATAACGGAAGACAGGACATTCTCGTGCACACACCAAGGCTGTCTACCGAGGCAAGGATAGTATATCACAAGGATCTGTCCCCAACATCCACTCCACACAAACACTCACACATTATATATATATATATATATATATATATATATATATATATATATATATATCATGTGGGAGTTCGATACGTGGATTAGGGTAGAAATACTCACGTAGGCTGTTATACGTATAATTACTGTTATGTGGAGAGTGCCCGCAGCCGTACCTATCTCCTTGGCTACACTCGTAAAACTGCCTAGCCGGCTGGCCAGTACCCCGTAGTGGGTGTTTTGAAATAGTGTCAGCTCAGCACAATATGAGTTGAATCAACGGACGGTTACGGTAACTGGTTACTAGACTGGTAACTGGTTACTACTACTGAGAGCTCGGCGACGCTAACGTATGTCGTCTCGACATACAACTAATACAACTAGAGATGGCAGGTACACGGCTTGGGCTGATTCTATACAATGTCAAAGTACACAACATGAAACATTATAGATACATAAGTAGAACATTGGAATGAAAGCTTACGTAACTGAAACTGTGATGCACTATAGTACAACTTAAAACTCAACAAATGAACAACGAACTCAACATTGAGATTACAAGTGATAAAAACAAAAATTTTGATCGATCGATCTGTATTCATGTGATCTACGGATTCTGAGGAAGGAATATATACAAAGAAAGAGTGTTTAACAGAAAGGCAGATTCGGTGCACGCAAATCTAGACTGTTAACTCTCAGAATGCGGAGAGAACACGAACACAAAAAAAAATTCTTGAATACTGATAAGTTGATACTGTAATTATTCATCTATACAGGTTATTTACATTTAACCCCAACTCTGCTAGGGTGTGATTGACATATGCAGAATGGGTGTCATCTCTGGGAGGATCAAACTCTGTAGCATTGGCTAACTCATGCTGTATTTGAGGCAAATCTGAATTGGAAGTTACAAATGATACTTGAGGATTTCTCAATACCTGTCGTGTACGTAGGGAATAACGACATTCAGGTTGATCATCTGACTGAGTATCAGAGGAAGAGAGTACAGGATCAGGAGGATTGTCAGAGTCTGTCACATTAGTCTGGGTTGGAACATCATTATCATCACATACTAACTTCATATGATCCAAATGCGATTCTTTATACTGACCAGTACTAATCTCTCTAACCTTATACTTATTACCAGTGATATGTTCAACTACTCGATAAGGACCAACAAACCTTTGATCAAGCTTTGGCATAGCAGACGTTTTGTTAAAATTAGTCAGCATAACTCTCGAACCTACTTTGATTTTGGATGGCTTTACTCGAGTATTTGCGACTCTTGTAAATTCAGCTGTTGATTTATGAAGTGTTTCACGGATTCTTCTAAAAACACTTTGAGCTAAGCTGGTACGAGTTGCTACGAAATCATCAGGGTTATAATTTGGTTTCGGATTAGAATATAACAACTCATAAGGCAAACGTTTATCTACACCATACAATGCATAATGTGGAGTGTCACCTATAGAAACATTGTAAGCAGAATTTATAGCACACTGCACATCAGGTATAACTTCATCCCAAGTTTCACTATTGGGATTGATAGTGGCTCTCAAGACATCAAGTACTTTCTTATTGGTTCGTTCCGCTAACCCATTGCTGGCAGGATGATGAGGAACAATGGTGGATTTAGTGATCTTGTACAAGGTACACAATTTTTCAAGAATTTCATTACAGAATTCACCTCCGTTATCTGTTACTAGGGACTTAGGGGTGGTATGCCTGCAGATAATGCGTTCTTTAAACGCTTTAGCTACTGTCTCGGCAGTCTTATCTGCAATAGGAACTAACTCGCAATATCTGGTGAAATGGTCTACCATAACACACAGATGTTTGTTACCTTGGAGGGAACATTGGAAATTAGTTAACAAATCTAGCGCAACTCTTTCCCAAGGTTCGCTAGTAGTTGGATACACTTGGATTGGATTAGGACCATTAGCATTGCCTTTATGTTGCATGCAGACACTACATTTCCTAACATACTCAGAAATATCAGTTGCCATACGAGGCCAAAAGTATTTCAATCTGGCTTGTTTTACTGAACGATCCATACCAGGGTGTGCAACACCTGGTACATCGTGAACTAGCTGTAAGGCTACATTCACTAGTGACTGTGGAATTACTAACTGGTATACTCTTCTGCTAGGAGTACCCAACTCGGCTGTTCGATACAGTAATTCGTGGTTCATGAGAAAGTCACTGATGGTGCTGGTGGCTTCACAGTCAGAATGATCTTCCTGGAGCAGGAATCGAATCACACCAGACCACATGGGATCGGTTCTTTCTTACTGGAAGGAATGAACAAACTCGGAGGAGTGGATGACTCCCCCCGGTTGAAAAAAAAAAAATTAACGCTATAACACGCAATATGAGCAAGGGAGAACGAATCTACTATCTCAAACTACAAGCACAGGAGAAAAGAAATGAACACGGTGAACAATGCTGATATTCTGAGTCGCACACAGTGACATGAGGTATCAGCTATAAACTTCACTTGCAAACATTAACAACATGGAAGTTACTCGAGAAATAACTTCTTACAATGCACTGATTACTGTCAACTAGGATGGGATCACAATCTGAAACACAAGGGACAACAACAACACTCAAGTGAGCACACTAGCCACAGAAACGTCTTTCTGCAATGGCTGGTGGCATCAGCAAGAGATGGCATAACTCGTTGCAAGTAAAGTTCTTCTCAAAGCGTCCCCTGGGAAGGAACGAATACTTGAACAAGTCGCCATCGCAAGGATAGTCGCACTATCCTGCGTGCACGATATTGTGGCTGGAGTCCAGACAGGAGTGACAGCATTACTAGTGCCTGACCGCTCGGCTACGTTAATAAGTAATTCACGGATCTATAGGAACTTAATCTGAACTTCACATTTCGCAGCACTTTAACAAATCTCAGATACAAGCTGTGAGAACAAACACATTGCTCAAGGGCTAGGTATTGTCTTTCAGTCAGTAAGGGAATGTTGGTACTGTAGACTGATTCATATTGACTTTGACAGGCATGATACACTAAGTGAACATTCAAAAGTGACTGGGACATGACCGCAAACCATGCTTCAAGACTATGTACATGGCCATTGAATAAAGGTAACGCATCAAGGGAATCACGAGTATAACTATAATATCTCGGTGTCTGAGTCGGTCTGTCAGTCGGTAAGGAACTGTGAGGACTGATGACAGGACCAGCAGTAGTAGCCTGAGAGGTCTGAGTGTCGACATTCACTAAAGTATCACTTGACGGTATGTGAGACATAATGGCAAAGTAGCACGAGAACAAATAAGGCAAAAATAATGAACAATAAAAATGATATAAAATTCTAGAATTGAAATGAAAAGATATACAACTAATTCTGCAGAATAATGTTTAAATACACTGCAAGAGGAATGAAAACTCAATTTAAAGGACTATTGACCAAGGAAAAAAAATTTACATTGAAATATACAAGTAAAAATATTACTGGAGACTGAATTAAATTCAAAATGAGCTGTCTTTACTCTTGCTAATAAAGAAATTAATTAATTAAATTTTTAAATCAATGTGAAAGTGTCAAAATAAAATTATTAAATTGTTAACTGGGAAATTTTAAATATTTTCTAAGAATGCATAGACAAAACTAAAATATAATTCACAAGATATCAATAAAAGAAAATAATTCACTGCAGAACAAGTTCAAAAATAATTCACTTCAGAACAAGTGCAACAAAATAAAGTATAGAAATAATCACTGCAGTAATACAGTGTCACTGGGAAAACTCAGGTAAAATAATGAATTAAAATTATGAAGATCAAAAAAATAAACTGATTGAACACTTTAACTCTTAATTGTAAATTAGACAAAACAATTTACTCAAACAGAGTAAGAAAAACACTTTACGTTAAAAGTAATTGAAATTACATCAAGAGTGAATTTGTTCAAGAATATAAAAATATGAAAAAAATTAAAACACAGGTACAAAACAGGGAATATAACACTTACAATGACGGAGCACACTTCTTAAATTAATATTCTTACAACAAAATCCTGCCGTGACTGATACAACAAAAATCTTGCTGTGACTGATACGACAAAAATTTTGCTGGCAAAAATAATGGTACACAGTCTGCGAAAAAATTAGAGAAATAAGACACTGTTGGCATACGAAAAAAAAATGACACACATAGAAATAAATGGAAAATTTGGTATACTGGGGTAAATATCACTGCAGAATACAACGCTGAAAGAATATAATAAAAAAAAAATTGAATCACTTCACACAGGTGACTGACTGGTACACTACACAATAATACTTACTACAGACAGGAGTAGCATAAAGAAAAACACAGCAGAATAATATAAGATAAGTGAAAACACTGAAAAAATATTCTAAAAATACTGAGTCAAAGAAAATACTGCGTTTACACTGAAAAACACAAGGTTTAGAGTACACAAACAATTTACTATAAATGTCTCACACACGCAAATGTCTTTAAATGCAAGAAAAATGTCTCAAGAAATTATCACTGAAGTCGGGAGTAGGAGACGGATGGTGAGTACTGGTGGGGGGGCGGGTGTCTGGTGTCCCGCGCGGTGATGGCTGACGTCACCTACATTCACTGTTGTCGTGAAGAAATGTGCGTTCTAGACGAACTCACATAACTGGCTTTATCTCGTTGGCACCAGCTACAATCTCTTGACCAATTATGTGAGCCAAAACAGTACTAGGACCCGGTACAAGGGTGCAAACAACCACAGGTAGATGAGTGGATGGCTGGTGGTGGTGGTGGGTGGATGCTTCTGCCGCGCACCCCGGGTGGTGGGAGAGTGTGGTGGGGAGGGGGACGGTGAGGCTGCCGCGTACCCCTCTCACCCACGAAGATGTCTTAACCCACTTTATGCCACAGGAATGGTAAAAACCACTCTTAGCATCCAACAGGAAGCACAAAGCGAGATACACAATACTTCAGAGGAACTTGGCTTACTTCTTACTGCGTGGCTTACTTCTCTCTCTCAGCTGGGTTAGAAGCTGGGTTGGCTGACTGGCTTACCCCACGAGAATGGATGACTGGAAGACGTGTAACGATGCACAAAGCACGGAGGAGCAGTTGGATGACAGGAGACAGGCTGGATGATAGGCTGACTGGCGTTCACTTCCACAGTCTGGCTTACTGACTGGCTTAATTGCAAAATCCGGGTCAACCCCTCGGAGATTGAAGCAATTAGCACACGAACTAAGCCAGGAAGCTTGAAACGGCTGCAACAGGCTTGCAGGCAGTAGGTAGTGAGTGAGGGTATAAGCTGCTGGCTGGAGGGTGTGAGGGGAGGGCATTCACCTTTGACCCTGCCGGCTACTCACAACAGTCTTCAAACGCCTTGAATTACCCTTAAAAACGTAAATCCACGCTCCACACCGCTGCACACCATTTATCATGTGGGAGTTCGATACGTGGATTAGGGTAGAAATACTCACGTAGGCTGTTATACGTATAATTACTGTTATGTGGAGAGTGCCCGCAGCCGTACCTATCTCCTTGGCTACACTCGTAAAACTGCCTAGCCGGCTGGCCAGTACCCCGTAGTGGGTGTTTTGAAATAGTGTCAGCTCAGCACAATATGAGTTGAATCAACGGACGGTTACGGTAACTGGTTACTAGACTGGTAACTGGTTACTACTACTGAGATATATATATATACATATATACATATATATATATATATATATTTTTTTTTTTTTTTTTTTTTTCAACAAGTCGGCCGTCTCCCACCGAGGCAGGGTGACCCAAAAAAGAAAGAAAATCCCCAAAAAGAAAATACTTTCATCATCATTCAACACTTTCACCACACTCGCACATTATCACTGTTTTTGCAGAGGTGCTCAGAATACAACAGTTTAGAAGCATAAACATATAAAGATACACAACATATCCCTCCAAACTGCCAATATCCCAAACCCCTCCTTTAAAGTGCAGGCATTGTACTTCCCATTTCCAGGACTCAAGTCCGACTATATGAAAATAACCGGTTTCCCTGAATCCCTTCACTAAATATTACCCTGCTCACACTCCAACAGATCGTCAGGTCCCAAGTACCATTCGTCTCCATTCACTCCTATCTAACACGCTCACGCACGCTTGCTGGAAGTCCAAGCCCCTTACCCACAAAACCTCCTTTACCCCCTCTCTCCAACCCTTTCGAGGACGACCCCTACCCCGCCTTCCTTCCCCTATAGATTTATATGCTTTCCATGTCATTCTACTGTGATCCATTCTCTCTAAATGACCAAACCACCTCAACAACCCCTCTTCTGCCCTCTGACTAATACTTTTATTAACTCCACACCTTCTCCTAATTTCCACACTCCGAATTTTCTGCATAATATTTACACCACACATTGCCCTTAAACAGGACATCTCCGCTGCCTCCAACCGTCTCCTCGCTGCTGCATTTACCACCCAAGCTTCACACCCATATAAGAGTGTTGGTACTACTATACTTTCATACATTCCCTTCTTTGCCTCCATAGATAACGTTTTTTGACTCCACATATACCTCAACGCACCACTCACCTTTTTTCCCTCATCAATTCTATGATTAACCTCATCCTTCATAAATCCATCCGCCGACACGTCAACTCCCAAGTATCTGAAAACATTCACTTCTTCCATACTCCTCCTCCCCAATTTGATATCCAATTTTTCTTTATCTAAATCATTTGACACCCTCATCACCTTACTCTTTTCTATGTTCACTTTCAACTTTCTACCTTTACACACATTCCCAAACTCATCCACTAACCTTTGCAATTTTTCTTTAGAATCTCCCATAAGCACAGTATCATCAGCAAAAAGTAACTGTGTCAATTCCCATTTTGAATTTGATTCCCCATAATTTAATCCCACCCCTCTCCCAAACACCCTAGCATTTACTTCCTTTACAACCCCATCTATAAATATATTAAACAACCATGGTGACATTACACATCCCTGTCTAAGACCTACTTTTACCGGGAAGTAGTCTCCCTCTCTTCTACACACCCTAACCTGAGCCTCACTATCCTCATAAAAACTCTTTACAGCATTTAATAACTTACCACCTATTCCATATACTTGCAACATCTGCCACATTGCTCCTCTATCCACTCTATCATATGCCTTTTCTAAATCCATAAATGCAATAAAAACTTCCCTATCTTTATCTAAATACTGTTCACATATATGCTTCAATGTAAACACCTGATCTACACATCCCCTACCCACTCTAAAACCTCCTTGCTCATCCGCAATCCTACATTCTGTCTTACCTCTAATTCTTTCAATTATAACCCTACCGTACACTTTTCCTGGTATACTCAGTAAGCTTATTCCTCTATAATTTTTACAGTCTCTTTTGTCCCCTTTCCCTTTATATAAAGGGACTATACATGCTCTCTGCCAATCCCTAGGTACCTTCCCCTCTTTCATACATTTATTAAACAAAAGTACCAACCACTCCAACACTATATCCCCCCCTGCTTTTAACATTTCTGTCATGATCCCATCAGTTCCAGCTGCTTTACCCCCTTTCATTTTACGTAATGCCTCACGTACCTCCCCCACACTTACATTCTGCTCTTCTTCACTCCTAAAAGATGGTATACCTCCCTGACCAGTGCATGAAATTACTGCCTCTGTTTCTTCCTTAACATTTAAAAGTTCCTCAAAATATTCTCGCCATCTACCCAATACCACCATCTCCCCATCTACTAACTCCCCTACTCTGTTTTTAACTGACAAATCCATATTTTCCCTAGGCTTTCTTAACTTGTTTAACTCACTCCAAAATTTTTTCTTATTTTCATTAAAATTTCTTGACAGTGCCTCTCCCACTCTATCATCTGCTCTCCTTTTGCACTCTCTCACCACTCTCTTTACCTTTCTTTTACTCTCCATATACTCTGCTCTTCTTATAACACTTCTGCTTTGTAAAAACCTCTCATAAGCTACCTTTTTCTCTTTTATCACACCCTTTACTTCATCATTCCACCAATCACTCCTCTTTCCTCCTGCCCCCACCCTCCTATAACCACAAACTTCTGCCCCACATTCTAATACTGCATTTTTAAAACTATTCCAACCCTCTTCAACCCCCCCACTACTCATCTTTGCACTAGCCCACCTTTCTGCCAATAGTCGCTTATATCTCACCCGAACTTCCTCCTCCCTTAGTTTATACACTTTCACTTCCCTCTTACTTGTTGTTGCCACCTTCCTCTTTTCCCATCTACCTCTTACTCTAACTGTAGCTACAACTAAATAATGATCCGATATATCAGTTGCCCCTCTATAAACATGTACATCCTGGAGCCTACCCATCAACCTTTTATCCACCAATACATAATCTAATAAACTACTTTCATTACGTGCTACATCATACCTTGTATATTTATTTATCCTCTTTTTCATAAAATATGTATTACTTATTACCAAATTTCTTTCTACACATAGCTCAATTAAAGGCTCCCCATTTACATTTACCCCTGGCACCCCAAATTTACCTACTACTCCCTCCATAACATTTTTACCCACTTTAGCATTAAAATCCCCAACCACCATTACTCTCACACTTGATTCAAAACTCCCCACGCATTCACTCAACATTTCCCAAAATCTCTCTCTCTCCTCTACACTTCTCTCTTCTCCAGGTGCATACACGCTTATTATAACCCACTTTTCACATCCAATCTTTATTTTACTCCACATAATCCTTGAATTAATACATTTATAGTCCCTCTTTTCCTGCCATAGCTTATCCTTCAACATTATTGCTACTCCTTCTTTAGCTCTAACTCTATTTGAAACCCCTGACCTAATCCCATTTATTCCTCTCCACTGAAACTCTCCCACCCCCTTCAGCTTTGTTTCACTTAAAGCCAGGACATCCAGCTTCTTCTCATTCATAACATCCACAATCATCTCTTTCTTATCATCTGCACAACATCCACGCACATTCAGACTTCCCACTTTGACAATTTTCTTCTTCTTATTCTTTTTAGTAATCTTTACAGGAAAAGGGGTTACTAGCCCATTGTTCCCGGCATTTTAGTTGACTTTTACAACACGCATGGCTTACGGAGGAAAGATTCTTATTCCACTTCCCCATGGATATAAAAGGAAAATTAATAAGACCAAGAACTATTAAGATAAAATCAAAGAAAACTCAGATGAGTGTGTATAAATAAATGTGTACATGTATGTGTAGTGTGACCTAAGTGTAAGTAGAAGTAGCAAGACATGCCTGTAATCTTGCATATTTATGAGACAGACAAAAGACATCAGCAATCCTACCATCATGTAAAACAATCACAGGCTTCGTTTTACACTCACTTGGCAGGACGGTAGTACCTCCCTGGGTGGTTGCTGTCTACCAACCTACTACCTACATATATATATATATATATATATATATATATATATATATATATATATATCTATATATATATATATATATATATATATATATTCCGTTATTTTCCTTTTCCATTTGTTTTCGTTCTGTGTGTGTGTGTGTGTACTCACCTAGTTGTACTCACCTAGTTGAGGTTGCGGGGGTCGAGACCGAGCTCCTGGCCCCGCCTCTTCACTGATCGCTACTAGGTCACTCTCCCCGAGCCGTGAGCTTTATCATACCTCTGCTTAAAGCTATGTATGGATCCTGCCTCCACTACATCGCTTCCCAAACTATTCCACTTACTGACTACTCTGTGGCTGAAGAAATACTTCCTAACATCCCTGTGATTCATCTGTGTCTTCAGCTTCCAACTGTGTCCCCTTGTTACTGTGTCCAATCTCTGGAACATCCTGTCTTTGTCCACCTTGTCAATTCCCCTCAGTATTTTGTATGTCGTTACCATGTCCCCCCTATCTTTCCTGTCCTCCAGTGTCGTCAGGTTGATTTCCCTTAACCTCTCCTCGTAGGACATACCTCTTAGCTCTGGGACTAGTCTTGTTGCAAACCTTTGCACTTTCTCTAGTTTCTTTACGTGCTTGGCTAGGTGTGGGTTCCAAACTGGTGCCGCATACTCCAATATGGGCCTAACGTATACGGTGTACAGGGTCCTGAACGATTCCTTATTAAGATGTCGGAATGCTGTTCTGAGGTTTGCTAGGCGCCCATATGCTGCAGCAGTTATTTGGTTGATGTGCGCTTCAGGAGATGTGCCTGGTGTTATACTCACCCCAAGATCTTTTTCCTTGAGTGAGGTTTGTAGTCTCTGACCGCCTAGACTGTACTCCGTCTGCGGCCTTCTTTGCCCTTCCCCAATCTTCATGACTTTGCACTTGGTGGGATTGAACTCCAGGAGCCAATTGCTGGACCAGGTCTGCAGCCTGTCCAGATCCCTTTGAAGTTCTGCCTGGTCTTCGATCGAGTGTATTCTTCTCATCAACTTCACGTCATCTGCAAACAGGGACACCTCAGAGTCTATTCCTTCCGTCATGTCGTTCACAAATACCAGAAACAGCACTGGTCCTAGGACTGACCCCTGCGGGACCCCGCTGGTCACAGGTGCCCACTCTGACACCTCGCCACGTACCATGACTCGCTGCTGTCTTCCTGACAAGTATTCCCTGATCCATTGTAGTGCCTTCCCTGTTATCCCTGCTTGGTCCTCCAGTTTTTGCACCAATCTCTTGTGTGGAACTGTGTCAAACGCCTTCTTGCAGTCCAAGAAAATGCAATCCACCCACCCCTCTCTCTCTTGTCTTACTGCTGTCACCATGTCATAGAACTCCAGTAGGTTTGTGACACAGGATTTCCCGTCCCTGAAACCATGCTGGCTGCTGTTGATGAGATCATTCCTTTCTAGGTGTTCCACCACTCTTCTCCTGATAATCTTCTCCATGATTTTGCATACTATACATGTCAGCGACACTGGTCTGTAGTTTAATGCTTCATGTCTGTCTCCTTTTTTAAAGATTGGGACTACATTTGCTGTCTTCCATGCCTCAGGCAATCTCCCTGTTTCGATAGATGTATTGAATATTGTTGTTAGGGGTACACATAGTGCCTCTGCTCCCTCTCTCAATACCCATGGGGAGATGTTATCTGGCCCCATTGCCTTTGAGGTATCTAGCTCACTCAGAAGCCTCTTCACTTCTTCCTCGGTTGTGTGCACTGTGTCCAGCACTTGGTGGTGTGCCCCACCTCTCCGTCTTTCTGGAGTCCCTTCTGTCTCCTCTGTGTGTGTGTGTGTGTGTGTGTGTGTGTGTGTGTGTGTGTGTGTGTGTGTGTGTGTGTGTGTGTGTGTGTGTATACATATATAATTTCCCTCTTTCCTATGTACTCTAACTTGAGCCTCACTATCCTCGTAAAAACTCTTCACTGCTTTCAGTAACCTACCTCCTACACCATACACCTGCAACATCTGCCACATTGCCCCCCTATCCACCCTGTCATACGCCTTTTCCAAATCCATAAATGCCACAAAGACCTCTTTAGCCTTATCTAAATACTGTTCACTTATATGTTTCACTGTAAACACCTAGGGGGTGTGTGGACCAGGTGTTTACAGTGAAACATATAAGTGAACAGTATTTAGATAAGGCTAAAGAGGTCTTTGTGGCATTTATGGATTTGGAAAAGGCGTATGACAGGGTGGATAGGGGGGCAATGTGGCAGATGTTGCAGGTGTATGGTGTAGGAGGTAGGTTACTGAAAGCAGTGAAGAGTTTTTACGAGGATAGTGAGGCTCAAGTTAGAGTACATAGGAAAGAGGGAAATTATTTCCCAGTAAAAGTAGGCTTTAGACAGGGATGTGTGATGTCACCGTGGTTTTTTAATATATTTATAGATGGGGTTGTAAGAGAAATGCGAGGGTCTTGACAAGAGGCGTGGAGTTAAAAGATAAGGAATCACACATAAAGTGGGAGTTGTCACAGTTGCTCTTTGCTGATGACACTGTGCTCCTGGGAGATTCTGAAGAGACGTTGCAGAGATTGGTGGATGAATTTGGTAGGGTGTGCAAAAGAAGAAAATTAAAAGTGAATACAGGAAAGAGTAAGGTTCAGATATTTGGGAGTTGACGTGTCAGCGGATGGGTCTATGAAGGATGAGGTTAATCATAGAATTGATGAAGGGAAAAGGGTGAGTGGTGCACTTAGTAGTCTGTGGAGACACAAAATGTTATCCATGGATGCAAAGAGGGGAATGTATGAGAGTATAGTTTTACCAACACTCTTATGTGGGTGTGAAGCATGGGTGATGAATGTTGCAGCGAGGAGAAGGCTGGAGGCAGTGGAGATGTCATGTCTGAGGGCAATGTGTGTATAAACGACTTGTTTGGTAGCTGTAGAGCGGGTAGTTAAATGATATACTTCTTCGGAGGCTTCTTAGTTTATTGTTAAGTAGTGGTGGGTTACACAGGCTTGTGTGTTTGTGCCCATGGCCCGGGCAGGGCCATGCCACGAGAGAGAGCTGGGAGTACTTGTGTCTTGATGCCAGGCCGCTGTGTGAGTGAGGGTGAGGCAAGTCTGGGCATACTGAAGTGGCAAGGCCTATAGATGGCAGCACTTGAGTGGCGCGAAATATGAACTAAGCTGGCAGACAGCATGGGCTGTCTGTGCAGACAGTACAGGCTGTCTACATACGCTCGGCCACCTACCGCGCGTCGTCCCGACGCGACAATACTGGTAGTAAAAGAAACTCGGTCTCTCTCTCGTAGGAACAGGGCACAGAACACAAAATAAAAACATATATATACATATGGACATGGAAAAAAAAACTTCCTACAGGGAGGGAAGAAAAAAACGTGGGGTGTGCTAAACATCGTGGTCATAGGCAGTGAGCGTCGAAGGGCATCACTGCACGCCTTCCTGCGTCTGGACAGGTACTGCAACACGGGAGACATCGCTGCGGCTGAGCTGTGACGTAACAGGGTACGGTCTCCTCTGGAACGGTGAAGCAGACATCGTAGGAGTCGCTGCAGGTTTTCACTCAACCTGGGGCACGACATGCTGGTGCCCTCGAGTGAGGCGTCGACAAAACTCGGCCACTGGGCAGGACTTCTGACAAGCGACTCAGGAGGACACTTCTCGACTGGTACTGTCGCTGGGCTGTCACTGCCGGCGATCGTGGAGCGAGTTGTGGAGCGAGTCGTGGCAGAGACGACTGGGCGAAACATCTGGGAGTCGTAACATCATACACCAGACTGCAGTGAGCGAGCTAGCAGTCAAAGTGACATCTTCTTTGTGCAGGCTGCTCACTGAAGCTTGTGACACGAGGCTGACACAGCGCCTGCCGACAGGGCTGGCTGCGGCTTGACGAGTATCATCTCTCGACAGCTGGAGTTATAGCAGAGGTTAGTCTAAGCGTCCCCAGACTTGTTTCTCTACATATAACTGCACTCTGAAGGTCTGGAGGTGAAGTGAAACAAATCTCGATGGGAATCGTAGCAGGTACGATTCTACAGAACATCACGAGCGACGAGCATAAAAGCTTTCTGTACAAGGGGGCTCATACGCTCAGGGCTGAGAAATCAGCTGTCAAACACTGGTCAGGCGGGTGACTTAGTGGTACAATTCAAGGGTCTGACCACAGACCTCACTGGACACACGGAACTTTAAAAACACACCGCTGTACATACGGTACAACATGGCTTAACTAGCAAATGATGCTTTTCTGCGCATAAAACTGACTAAGACATACTAAAATGTGAGAACACTGACTGAGAGGAATTAATTAACACACGACATATATTTTCTCTCAATCTTCTCGACAATACTGAAATAATTACTAGAACACTCGATGTGACATCATGTGATGTCAGGCGTGATGTCGCAAGGTGACGTCAGCAGCAGTGACGTCAACAGACATCTCGAGGTGACGTCAGGCAGACATCGTGAGGTGACGTCAGCAGACATCGTGAGGTGACGTCAGCAGACATCGTGACGTCATGAAGTCGGGCAGCATCGTGGGTGGCGTCGATGTGATGCGGGCAGCAGACCACAGCATGAGGCCTGGGATATCTGGTAACTCACGTGGCTTTGTAGGTCTACGTGATCGCCCACACCCACGTGACGTCGTAATCCACGTAGCTTCGAGTGGCCTCGGGCACTCGGATACACAGCACTGGCAATGAATTCATACGAAAAACAGCAGAAAACACAGCAGAGGGAGTGGGCAGTGGTGAGTGGTGTATGGTAGACGGGTGAGCGTGAGGAGGGCGAGCATGGGCAAGGTGAGGAACAGCCACTTCCTCTCCTCTCCTCTCCTCCCCCACCCACAAACACGTGGAGAAGCTCACACTGGACGCAGAAATCACCACAAGACTCACCTCTGGCTTGCTGAAACAGCTGTGCTGAGCTGAACAACAACAGCAACATACAAGTGACGCTGAACACGTGACTTGAGAAACAGCGTGGGACACTGTAGCGTGAGACGCTGGGACGCCACTCACAATTCTCGAAGAAATTCGGCAAATTTCGGCTGGATCCTGCTTGTACCTGTGTCTGGATGCTCAAACGTGCAGACACGACATCAGGATAACTCGTTGAGAGACGGATGCTTCTTGTGTAGGGTGATGAAGTGAAGGTGACTTCATACCTCTCCTTCCTCTCTCCAGGGTAAACACAACGCTGCGACCACCGCTGGTACCAATATAACGACTTGTTTGGTAGGTTGTAGAGCGGGTGTTAAATGATATAATTCTTCGGAGAGGCTTCTTACTTTATTGTTAAGTAGTGGTGGGTTACACAGGCTTGTGTGTTTGTGCCCATGGCCCGGGCAGGGCCATGCCACGAGAGAGAGCTGGGAGTACTTGTGTCTTGATGCCAGGCCGCTGTGTGAGTGAGGGTGAGGCAAGTCTGGGCATACTGAAGTGGCAAGGCCTATAGATGGCAGCACTTGAGTGGCGCGAAATATGAACTAAGCTGGCAGACAGCATGGGCTGTCTGTGCAGACAGTACAGGCTGTCTACATACGCTCGGCCACCTACCGCGCGTCGTCCCGACGCGACAATACTGGTAGTAAAAGAAACTCGGTCTCTCTCTCGTAGGAACAGGGCACAGAACACAAAATAAAAACATATATATACATATGGACATGGAAAAAAAAACTTCCTACAGGGAGGGAATATAAACGACTTGTTTGGTAGCTGTAGAGCGGGTAGTTAAATGATATACTTCTTCGGAGGCTTCTTAGTTTATTGTTAAGTAGTGGTGGGTTACACAGGCTTGTGTGTTTGTGCCCATGGCCCGGGCAGGGCCATGCCACGAGAAAGAGCTGGGAGTACTTGTGTCTTGATGCCAGGCCGCTGTGTGAGTGAGGGTGAGGCAAGTCTGGGCATACTGAAGTGGCAAGGCCTATAGATGGCAGCACTTGAGTGGCGCGAAATATGAACTAAGCTGGCAGACAGCATGGGCTGTCTGTGCAGACAGTACAGGCTGTCTACATGTGGTGTGAATATAATGCAGAGAATTCGTAGTTTGGAAGTTAGGAGGAGGTGCGGGATTACCAAAACTGTTGTCCAGAGAGCTGAGGAAGGGTTGTTGAGGTGGTTCGGACATGTAGAGAGAATGGAGCGAAACAGAATGACTTCAAGAGTGTATCAGTCTGTAGTAGAAGGAAGGCGGGGTAGGGGTCGGCCTAGGAAAGGTTGGAGGGAGGGGGTAAAGGAGGTTTTGTGTGCGAGGGGCTTGGACTTCCAGCAGGCGTGCGTGAGCGTGTTTGATAGGAGTGAATGGAGACGAATGGTTTTTAATACTTGACGTGCTGTTGGAGTGTGAGCAAAGTAACATTTATGAAGGGGTTCAGGGAAACCGGCAGGCCGGACTTAAGTCCTGGAGATGGGAAGTACAGTGCCTTCAGTCTGAATGAGGGGTGTTAATGTTGCAGTTTAAAAACTGTAGTGTAAAGCACCCTTCTGGCAAGACAGTGATGGAGTGAATGATGGTGAAAGTTTTTCTTTTTCGGGCCACCCTGCCTTGGTGGGAATCGGCCAGTGTGATGTTTGTTCCCATAGGCTCAGACCCTTGGCTCATGGGGAAAGAGTGCATCTAAATTCCTTAAGGAGCTGGGAAAAAGACTCATCAGGGTAACTAGGGATCCCAGGGCAGCTAGTTTTCTGTTCCAGCGGCTCAGTGCGGCTGTTCAAAGGGGTAATGCCTGCTGTATTTTGGGAACACGCCCCAGCTCTGAGGAGCTGGATGAGATTTTCGCCTTATAGTCGGTGATACACACGTAACAACATGTACCTTATATGCCACCTTTATATCAACAATGTATCTCTTAAATCTTCTGTACCATATTATGTAATAAAATATTCCTATTGGTAAAAAAAATACGTACTAAAAGATGGGGTGGTAGGGGAAGTGGAATATTCAAACGGCTTCAGGAAGAAATCCAAATATTCTTCCTTGAAGCCTTTTTATGCACTTCTCCGAGGCTATGGGTCCCACATATATATATACATATATATATATATACACATATATATATATATACACATATATATATATACATATATATATATACACATATATATATATACATATATATATATATACATACATATATATATACATATATATATATATATACATATATATATATATATATACATTATATATATATACATATATATATATATACATATATATATATATACATATATATATATACATATATATATATACATATATATATATATATATATATATATATATATATATATATATATATATATATATATATATATATATATATATATATATATAATAAACACGAGGTGAACGATATCATAGACGAGGGAAAAAGGGTTAGTGGAGTACTGAGGTAGTATTTGTGGATAAAAAAAGTTTATCCATGAAGGGGAGAGGGAGACTGTACCAGAGTATAGTGGTATCAACACTTTTATATGGGTGTCATGCATGAGTTTTGAAGATTGCAGCGAGGGAAAGGCTGGAGGCTGTGAGGCTGGAGGCTGTGAGGCTGGAGGCTGTGAGGCTGTGAGGCTGGAGGCCGTGAGGCTGGAGGCTGTGAGGCTGGAGGCTGTGAGGCTGGAGGCTGGAGGCTGTGAGGCTGGAGGCTGTGAGGCTGGAGGCTGTGAGGATATTATGTCTGAGAGCAATGAGTGGATGAATATTATGAAGAGAATTTAGAGTGTAGAAATTAGAAGACTGTGTGGGGTTGCCAAAGATATAATCTAAAGGCTTAAGGTGGTTCTGTTATACAGAGAAAATGGAACAGAACAGCGGTGTATAAATATGGAAAGGAAGGAGAGGTAGAGGTCGTCCCAGGAAAGGCTGGAAGCATTCGGTACAGGAGATTTTCAGTGCTTGTATGTGCGTAGACAATGAAATACAATAAATATTCATAGTCAACATTTTTTTTATCTGAGATAAAGACGGTAGAAGGCAGCAGACATGTTACGTCTGCCTCGGGCCGCGAGAGGGAGGGAGACGGGGAACCGGCAGCTCAACAGTACCCTGGGCTAGTTATTACGCCGGCTAAAAAAAAATTAATACAATCAAGTTTCAGAGAAAAAACTGAGGAGGACCGGAGATCTCTAGCTAGAAAGACGGATGTCAGTCCCAGAAATTGGTGAATCACACTGATGTCTGGGTGTAATTACCCACTTCTATAAGAGTAGAGATAATCTTGTGGGTCCCGTAATCTTTCATGATAATTGCTGTTATTTAATTTTTGAGATAATTGGTGAGCTCACAGCCTTCTCTTGGAACTCATTCTGCTCAATTATTTTATTAATAAAGAAATAATTCCTGCTATATGCTGTACACTATTTCTTGTCCAAAAAGTGTGTGTCCTCTTGCTGCGTCTGGAGTTTACCTGGAGTTTACCTGGAGAGAGTTCCGGGGGTCAACGCCCCCGCGGCCCGGTCTGTGACCAGGCCTCCTGGTGGATCAGAGCCTGATCAACCAGGCTGTTGCTGCTGGCTGCACGCAAACCAACGTACGAGCCACAGCCCGGCTGATCAGGAACCTACTTTAGGTGCTTGTCCAGTGCCAGCTTGAAGACTGCCAGGGGTCTGTTGGTAATCCCCCTTATGTGTGCTGGGAGGCAGTTGAACAGTCTCGGGCCCCTGACACTTATTGTATGGTCTCTTAACGTGCTAGTGACACCCCTGCTTTTCATTGGGGGGATGTTGCATCGTCTGCCAAGTCTTTTGCTTTCGTAGTGAGTGATTTTCGTGTGCAAGTTCGGTAGTAGTCCCTCTAGGATTTTCCAGGTGTATATAATCATGTATCTCTCCCGCCTGCGTTCCAGGGAGTACACGTCCAGGAACCTCAAGCGCTCCCAGTAATTGAGGCAAGAGTTAATAAATATTTCCTCTCTTAATAACCTCTCACAATTTTTATATCCCAGAGATTTTTAGATCTTTCTTCCTCTTGTTTCTTAATGTCTCATTAATTCTTGTAGTATGTCTCTTAATTTTGTTTATCAGGTATCCCCGAAGAGGGATACCTAATAAACTTGTCGTTTTCTTTCACTCATAACTCCAGAACCCATCATACGATTCAAATTTTCGACGACAATTATGTACGGTAACTAGAGCCAGATTCTATAAACATGTCCAGATGCCTAATTATCAGAGATATTGAACCCATTACCAGCATCCTGGAATGGCTTCGATAACTTCAAGTCAAGTGACTCCTAAGTCAACAACGGCACAAAGTTAAATTAAAACGTGTAGGAGCAGATTTTCCCACTTTGTGTATAAAATTATCTGAGACTTTCATTCCAGTTAAATTAATTTCAGTCATCCTCTTCTGAACGGCTTTAGTATTTAGATAAATGGTTAAAAATTATAACTTTAATTTTTAAAGGGGTGGAGAGGTAAGCCAGCAGAAAGTCTCGGTCAGATGACCAAAAGCTCTAGCTGCGGGTCATCATATGACTAAGAGCAGCGTCAGGAAACACTTGTCATGTTTCTTGATAAACCTGACCTAACCTAACCTTCAGTATTAATGAGTGATGCGTCTTACTGCCAGAAGTTCCCTTTAGTTTTTGTTTGGGTTCTGAGCAAATTTATCAACACAGTAAAAAAGTTTAAAAAAAAAATGGAATCGTTGGAATCCGCGCCATAGCTGGAGAACAGTTTTTCTGATCGGCTTCAAACTTTCACCGTTGGAGGACTTTATTAAAATAAAGCTTCATGCTCACTTTTAGTTGTGTAAATTTCAAGTTGACAATTTTATTACATAAATTGTTTCCCATACAATAACTAGAAAATAAAACTTCCGATCGGTTTCAAACCCTAAACGCTGATGAACTTTAACTAGAAGTAATTTGTTGAATTTTGGGATCTAATTTGCTAATTTTGAATAGAATATAAATGAGAAAAGAAAACTAAAAAGATCACGTTTTTTCATCGTTTTTAAATTTAGCGAAGATTATGATTCGTAGACTTTCCTATTTTTGGGGAATATTCTCAGTAAAAATTTCTTTACCTGCGAAATTCTCGTTTATAACTCGAGAACGCCTTATTCGATCGGCTTGAAATTTACAACACAAGTATAATGGTGCAAGCTTCATGGGACTATTTGCATACATGGGTGCCCTATGAACAATGATGAATAAGCTGTACCGTATTTGGTGCATCTCACAGAACCACTTGCTGCAGTCCCTCTGTATGAACCAAACTGGCAATTAGGGTGGTGCGGCTGTAGGTCCCCCAGTTACGCTATTTGGCTGCAGGAATCATTCTTTAACCAACTGGGTGAGAAGTTGACTCCAGCCGAAATGATATTATACTTACACCCCTGGTTGGAGTCAGTCTCTCACTAGCAGGATGAGTATACATACCGGTCTCTCTTGTGGTAAGCCAATCGAAGTGAACGAACTCGTTTTGTTCTCCCACTCATCATTATTTTGCTGCTCTACTGCACTCTGTACGTATTGTAAATATTGATGAAGGGGATATATGGGTACTTAAAAATTATCCTTGGTGTTTGTCTTTTCCTATATTTTCATGGTTTATTCCTTGTCTGGGACTTGATTTACAGGCAGGTTCTGCAGGCCTTTCTTGGTGCATTAGTCAAGGCTCGGGCTAGGACACAAGTTAAGGTCTTAAAGCCAATCGACTACACCAGGGTCATTCAGGTTGCATGTTTAATTTAACACCACCAATCAAGAATAATCCAATGGCCAGAAATAGAGATTAAAGTAAATTCTCAGCAAATACACAGTGAGGGATACACACCTGTGTATACCTTTGCTGTAAAGTTAACAAAGTCGTCAAGGTAAACCGTCGCAAGACACGCCCATGTAGTCAGGTTGCGGTAAAACCTGCGGGGCACTCGTGAATTACTCAGTGTCAGTACGAAAGAAGTTTATTTGCCTTATTTTATGTAAAATTTAGTAGAGCTGCCATGAAGTGAAAAGCTCCTTTCTGCAATAAATTTTTAGGGCCATTTTCACTGTTCACAATGAAACTGCAAATGTGACCGCTTGAAAGTGGATGATATATTATTCTTCATCTACATTCTTTATATTAAACAAAATATGTTGTCTATTAAAATTCTACTTAAGTAAAATAACTAACATATTTTTTCACCACATCTACCGCCGTCTTCCAAGAAGGAAGTGTGACCCAAGAAAGGGGAAACATTCGCCATTATTTATTCAATAGCTGTCTTGGAAGAAGATATTTCAAATGACTCTCTGAACTGCAACACTCCCGCAGACACTCAACTTCTCACATCCAGGACTCAAGTCTGGCTAACCGGATTTCCCTTGAATCCCTTCATATTACCTGGCTTACACTCCTACAACATGTCAAATCACTAAAAGTGCTTGTCTCCAATCACCCCAATCAAATATGCTTACACACGCCTGCTAGATGCTAAAGCCCCTACCAATTAAAACCTCATCCATATCCTCCCTTAATTTAACCCTTCCTGGAACGACCCGAACCCCTATTTCCTTCTATTCAGGATTTTTATACACTCTTTCTTGGTCATCCTCTTCTATTTCATCCTCCCTACATGCCCAAACCACCTCAACAACCCCTTCTCTGCCCTCTTGATATATACCTTTGGTAATCCCACACAGTCTTCTAACTTCTACATTCTAAATCTTCTGTACAATAATCACAACACACACAATGTTCTCAAACATTACATCACCACTACTCTTAGTCTCCTCTTTGCTGCATAATATCCATTCCTCACATCAATATAAAAGTGCTGGTTGTAGTACCATATTCTGGTATATTTCTTTTGCTTTTGACTCCATAGACAATTTTTTCCCCTTCACAGACATCTAAACACTCCACCTACCTTTTTCATTCATCTGTTTTATAGTTCATCTCGTCTTTTACAGACCCATCACCCGACTGTCCACTCCAGAATATCTAAATACATTCACTTCCTCTATACTCCCCCTCCTTCCAATCTGATATCCAATTTTTTTAATGGAAGGACAGATCTGAACCTAGCAGCAGGGCTGTACAGTTTCTGAACCTTGCAGCAGGGCTGTACAATTTCTGAACCTTGCAGCAGGGCTGTACAGTTTCTGAACCTTGCAGCAGGGCTGTACAGTTTCTGAACCTTGCAGCAGGGCTGTACAGTTTCTGAACCTTGCAGCAGGGCTGTACAGTTTCTGAACCTTGCAGCAGGGCTGTACAGTTTCTGAACCTTGCAGCAGGGCTGTACAGTTTCTGAACCTTGCAGCAGGGCTGTACAGTTTTTGAACCTTGCAGCAGGGCTGTACAGTTTCTGAACCTTGAAGCAGGGCTGTACAGTTTCTGAATCTTGAAGCAGGGCTGTACAGTTTCTGAACCTTGCAGCAGGGCTGTACAGTTTCTGAACCTTGAAGCAAGGCTGTACAGTTTCTGAACCTTGCAGCAGGGCTGTACAGTTTCTGAACCTTGCAGCAGGGCTGTACAGTTTCTGAACCTTGCAGTAGGGCTGTACAGTTTCTGAACCTTGAAGCAAGGCTGTACAGTTTCTGAACCTTGAAGCAAGGCTGTACAGTTTCTGAAACTTGAAGCAGGGCTGTACAGTTTCTGAACCTTGCAGCAGGGCTGTACAGTTTCTGAACCTAGCAGCAGGGCTGTACAGTTTCTGAACCTTGCAGTAGGGCTGTACAGTTTCTGAACCTTGAAGCAGGGCTGTACAGCTTCTGAACCTTGAAGCAGGGCTGTACAGTTTCTGAACCTTGCAGCAGGGCTGTACAGTTTTTGAACCTAGCAGCAGGGCTGTACAGTTTCTGAACCTTGAAGAAGGGCTGTACAGTTTCTGAACCTAGCAGGAGGGCTGTACAGTTTCTGAACCTTGAAGAAGGGCTGTACAGTTTCTGAACCTTGCAGCAGGGCTGTACAGTTTCTGAACCTTGCAGCAGGGCTGTACAGTTTCTGAACCTTGCAGCAGGGCTGTACAGTTTCTGAACCTTGAAGAAGGGCTGTACAGTTTCTGAACCTAGCAGCAGGGCTGTACAGTTTCTGAACCTTGAAGAAGGGCTGTACAGTTTCTGAACCTTGCAGCAGGGCTGTACAGTTTCTGAACCTTGCAGCAGGGCTGTACAGTTTCTGAACCTTGAAGAAGGGCTGTACAGTTTCTGAACCTTGCAGCAGGGCTGTACAGTTTCTGAACCTAGCAGCAGGGCTGTACAGTTTCTGAACCTTGCAGCAGGGCTGTACAGTTTTTGAACCTAGCAGCAGGGCTGTACAGTTTCTGAACCTTGCAGCAGGGCTGTACAGTTTTTGAACCTAGCAGCAGGGCTGTACAGTTTCTGAAACTAGCAGCAGGGCTGTACAGTTTCTGAACCTTGCAGCAGGGCTGTGCAGTTTTTGAATCTTGCAGCAGGGCTGTACAGTTTTTGAACCTAGCAGCAGGGCTGTACAGTTTCTGAACCTTGCAGCAGGGCTGTGCAGTTTTTGAATCTTGCAGCAGGGCTGTACAGTTTTTGAACCTTGCAGCAGGGCTGTACAGTTCTTGAACCTAGCAGCAGGGCTGTACAGCTCTTGAACCTAGCAGCAGGGCTGTACAGTTTTTGAACCTAGCAGCAGGGCTGTACAGTTTTTGAACCTTGCAGCAGGGCTGTACAGTTCTTGAACCTAGCATCAGGGCTGAACAGTTTCTGAACCTTGCAGCAGGGCTGTACAGTTTTTGAACCTAGCAGCAGGGCTGTACAATTTTTGAACCTAGCAGCAGGGCTGTACAGTTTTTGAACCTTGCAGCAGGGCTGTACAGTTCTTGAACCTAGCAGCAGAGCTGAAAAGTTTCTGAACCTTGCAGCAGGGCTGTACAGTTTCTGAACTTAGCAGCAGGGCTGAACAGTTTCTGAACCTTGCAGCAGGGCTGTACAGCTTTTGAACCTTGCAGCAGGGCTGTACAGTTTTTGAACCTAGAAGCAGGGCTGTACAGTTTTTGAACCTAGCAGCAGGGTTGTACAGTTCTTGAACCTAGCAACAGGGCTGTACAGTTTTTGAACCTAGCAGCAGGGCTGTACAGTTTTTGAACCTAGCAGCAGGGCTGTACAGTTCTTGAACCTAGCAGCAGGGCTGTACAGTTCTTGAACCTAGCAGCAGGGCTGTACAGTTTTTGAACCTTGCAGCAGGGCTGTACAGTTTTTGAACCTAGCAGCAGGGCTGTACAGTTTTTGAACAGTTCTTGAACCTAGCAGCAGGGCTGTACAGTTTTTGAACCTTGCAGCAGGGCTGTACAGTTTTTGAACCTAGCAGCAGGGCTGTACAGTTTTTGAACCTAGCAGCAGGGCTGTACAGTTCTTGAACCTAGCAGCAGGGCTGTACAGTTCTTGAACCTAGCAGCAGGGCTGTACAGTTCTTGAACCTAGCAGCAGGGCTGTACAGTTCTTGAACCTAGCAGCAGGGCTGTACAGTTCTTGAACCTAGCAGTAGGGCTGCACAGTTCTTGAACCTAGCAGCAGGGTTGTACAGTTCTTGAACCTTGCAGCAGGGCGGTACAGTTCTTGAACCTTGCAACAGGGCTGTACAGTTTTCGAACCTTGCAGCAGGGCTGTACAGTTTCTGAACCTAGCAGCAGGGCTGTACAGTTTTCGAACCTTGCAGAAGGGCTGTACAGTTTCTGAACCTTGCAGCAGGGAGGTACAGTTTTCGAACCTTGCAGCAGGGCTGTACAGTTTCTGAACCTAGCAGCAGGGCTGTACAGTTTTTGAACCTTGCAGCAGGGCTGTACAGTTTTTGAACCTAGCAGCAGGGCTGTACAGTTTTTGAACCTAGCAGCAGGGCTGTACAGTTCTTGAACCTAGCAGCAGGGCTGTACAGTTCTTGAACCTAGCAGCAGGGCTGTACAGTTTTTGAACCTAGCAGCAGGGCTGTACAGTTTTTGAACCTAGCAGCAGGGCTGTACAGTTCTTGAACCTAGCAGCAGGGCTGTACAGTTTTTGAACCTAGCAGCAGGGCTGTACAGTTCTTGAACCTAGCAGCAGGGCTGTACAGTTCTTGAACCTTGCAGCAGGGCTGTACAGTTCTTGAACCTTGCAGCAGGGCTGTACAGTTTTCGAGCCTTGCAGCAGGGCTGTACAGTTTCTGAACCTTGCAGCAGGGCTGTACAGTTTTCGAAGCTTGCAGCAGGGCTGTACAGTTTCTGAACCTTGCAGCAGGGCTGTACAGTTTTCGAACCTTGCAGCAGGGCTGTACAGTTTCTGAACCTTGCAGCAGGGCTGTACAGTTTTCGAACCTTGCAGAAGGGCTGCACAGTTTCTGAACCTTGCAGCAGGGAGGTACAGTTTTCGAACCTTGCAGAAGGGCTGTACAGTTTCTGAACCTAGCAGCAGGGCTGTACAGTTTTCGAACCTTGCAGCAGGGCTGTACAGTTCTTGAGTTTTATATACCCTCGCAGACTCGTCGACCAATCTTTACAACTGTTCTTCGAAATCTCCCAAAAGAACTGTGTCATCGGTAAAGAGCAACTGTGACATCTCCCACTTTGTATCAGATTCATTATTCACTAATCCCACGCCTCCCCCAGCACCCCTGCATCTGCTTCTACAACCCCATCTATACCTATATTAAGCATGTTGACACCCGACATATTTCTTTAAGACCCACTTGAACTGGTAAATGGTTCCCTTTTCTTCTACACACCCTAATTTCAGCCTCACTCTATTCTTATTAAAATTCTTTACTGCCTACTATCTTTTCCATACATTTGCAACATGTGCCACATTGCACAAATATTCACTCTATAATATGCCTTCGTAAATCCACATGACAAACAGTTCCTAAACCTGATTTAAGTATTGTATAGTTATGCTTCACTATAGACATGTGGGCTACACATCTACAATGCTGCTTCCTGTCTTACCCCTAACTCTTACCCCTGATCCTCAGGGGTCATACAGTGCCCTGGGAATGAGAGGTAATCAAATTTAATACCAAGAAGAGAAGGGTAGCTTCAAGTCATTAGATCAAGAGCCCTCCAAGTCTATCAGTAATGGTCTTCATAAATTTTCTCGCTAAACTCCAGCCGAGAATAAGTAATCACAGTCTTAATACCTCAACATTCATCAAAGCCATTTTATAAATTTCGTTTAATGATGCGTAGAAAAATTCCTTATTTATTTCCCTCAACCGCCATTTTACTTGTCAAACATCGGGAGATGGGAGAAAAATGCGACTATTTTAACTTCCAAGAAAATCACTGTGATAATAAAAATTATATTTCGCAAAGAAAAGTTATAAAATTAGAAGCCATGAACCAGTCATGCTCTCAGACAGTCATCAACACCAGGTGATGAACCAGTCATGCTCTCAGACAGTCATCAACACCAGGTGATGAACCAGTCATGCTCTCAGACAGTCATCAACACCAGGTGATGAACCAGTCATGCTCTCAGACAGTCATCAACGCCAGGTGATGAACCAGTCATGCTCTCAGACAGTCATCAACACCAGGTGATGAACCAGTCATGCTCTCAGACAGTCATCAACACCAGGTGATGAACCAGTCATGCTCTCAGACAGTCATCAACACCAGGTGATGAACCAGTCATGCTCTCAGACAGTCATCAACACCAGGTGATGAACCAGTCATGCTCTCAGACAGTCATCAACACCAGGTGATGAACCAGTCATGCTCTCAGACAGTCATCAACACCAGGTGATGAACCAGTCATGCTCTCAGACAGTCATCAACACCAGGTGATGAACCAGTCATGCTCTCAGACAGTCATCAACACCAGGTGATGAACCAGTCATGCTCTCAGACAGTCATCAACACCAGGTGATGAACCAGTCATGCTCTCAGACAGTCATCAACACCAGGTGATGAACCAGTCATGCTCTCAGACAGTCATCAACACCAGGTGATGAACCAGTCATGCTCTCAGACAGTCATCAACACCAGGTGATGAACCAGTCATGCTCTCAGACAGTCATCAACACCAGGTGATGAACCAGTCATGCTCTCAGACAGTCATCAACACCAGGTGATGAACCAGTCATGCTCTCAGACAGTCATCAACACCAGGTGATGAACCAGTCATGCTCTCAGACAGTCATCAACACCAGGTGATGAACCAGTAATGCTCTCAGACAGTCATCAACACCATGTGATGAACCAGTCATGCTCTCAGACAGTCATCAACACCAGGTGATGAACCAGTAATGCTCTCAGACAGTCATCAACACCAGGTGATGAACCAGTAATGCTCTCAGACAGTCATCAACACCAGGTGATGAACCAGTCATGCTCTCAGACAGTCATCAACACCAGGTGATGAACCAGTCATGCTCTCAGACAGTCATCAACACCAGGTGATGAACCAGTCATGCTCTCAGACAGTCATCAACACCAGGTGATGAACCAGTCATGCTCTCAGACAGTCATCAACACCAGGTGATGAACCAGTCATGCTCTCAGACAGTCATCAACACCATGTGATGAACCAGTCATGCTCTCAGACAGTCATCAACACCAGGTGATGAACCAGTCATGCTCTCAGACAGTCATCAACACCATGTGATGAACCAGTCATGCTCTCAGACAGTCATCAACACCAGGTGATGAACCAGTCATGCTCTCAGACAGTCATCAACACCAGGTGATGAACCAGTCATGCTCTCAGACAGTCATCAACACCATGTGATGAACCAGTCATGCTCTCAGACAGTCATCAACACCAGGTGATGAACCAGTCATGCTCTCAGACAGTCATCAACACCAGGTGATGAACCAGTCATGCTCCCAGACAGTCATCAACACCAGGTGATGAACAAGTCATGCTCTCAGGCAGTCATCAACACCAGGTGATGAACCAGTCATGCTCTCAGACAGTCATCAACACCAGGTGATGAACCAGTCATGCTCTCAGACAGTAATCAACACCAGATGATGAACCAGTCATGCTCTCAGACAGTCATCAACACCAGGGGATGAACCAGTCATGCTCTCAGACAGTCATCAACACCAGGTGATGAACCAGTCATGCTCTCAGACAGTCATCAACACCATGTGATGAACCAGTCATGCTCTCAGACAGTCATCAACACCAGGTGATGAACCAGTAATGCTCTCAGACAGTCATCAACACCAGGTGATGAACCAGTAATGCTCTCAGACAGTCATCAACACCATGTGATGAACCAGTCATACTCTCAGACAGTCATCAACGCCAGGTGATAAACCAGTCATGCTCTCAGACAGTCATCAACACCAGGTGATGAACCAGTCATGTTCTCAGACAGTCATCAACACCAGGTGATGAACCAGTCATGCTCTCAGACAGTCATCAACACCAGGTGATGAACCAGTCATGCTCTCAGACAGTCATCAACACCAGGTGATGAACCAGTCATGCTCTCAGACAGTCATCAACACCATGTGATGAACCAGTCATGCTCTCAGACAGTCATCAACGCCAGGTGATAAACCAGTCATGCTCTCAGACAGTCATCAACACCATGTGATGAACCAGTCATGCTCTCAGACAGTCATCAACGCCAGGTGATAAACCAGTCATGCTCTCAGACAGTCATCAACACCATGTGATGAACCAGTCATGCTCTCAGACAGTCATCAACGCCAGGTGATAAACCAGTCATGCTCTCAGACAGTCATCAACACCAGGTGATGAACCAGTCATGCTCTCAGACAGTCATCAACACCAGGTGATGAACCAGTCATGCTCTCAGACAGTCATCAACACCAGGTGATGAACCAGTCATGCTCTCAGACAGTCATCAACACCAGGTGATGAACCAGTCATGCTCTCAGACAGTCATCAACACCATGTGATGAACCAGTCATGCTCTCAGACAGTCATCAACGCAAGGTGATGAACCAGTCATGCTCTCAGACAGTCATCAACACCAGGTGATGAACCAGTCATGCTCTCAGACAGTCATCAACACCAGGTGATGAACCAGTCATGCTGTCAGACAGTCATCAACACCAGGTGATGAACCAGTCATGCTCTCAGTCATCAACACCATGTGATGAACCAGTCATGCTCTCAGACAGTCATCAACACCAGGTGATGAACCAGTCATGCTCTCAGACAGTCATCAACACCATGGGGCTAAGGGGTATGTCCTACGAGGAGAGGTTAACGGAAATCGACCTGACGACACTGGAACACAGGAGACATACTGGGATATGATAACGACATATAAAATACTTAGTGGTATAGACAAGGTGGACAGAGACAGGATGTTCCAGAGATGGGACACAACAACAAGGTGTCACAGTTGGAAGT
This sequence comes from Cherax quadricarinatus, assembly GCF_038502225.1. NCBI lineage: Eukaryota > Metazoa > Arthropoda > Malacostraca > Decapoda > Parastacidae > Cherax > Cherax quadricarinatus. The sequence continues at coordinate 19,941,144 of NC_091322.1, forward strand.
TGAAGACTCAGATGAATCACAGGGATGTTAAGAAGTATATCTTAAGTCACAGAATTGTCAGGAAGTGGAATAGCCTGGGTAGTGATGTAGTGGAGGCAGGATCTATACACAGCTTTAAGAAGAGGTATGATAAAGCTCACGGAGTGGAAAGAGTGACCGGGTAGCGGCCATGTGAAGAGGCGGGGTCAGGAGCTGTGACTCGACCTCCGCAACCACAACTAGGTGAGTACACACACACACACACACACACACACACAGGCTTTATCAAGTGTCTTGACAAAGCCAGTGCGTGGGCGAAACGTGGTTAACAATAACTCTGCTTCTGGTTCCAGCAAAGTCAACTAGATCAGCCAGCATGACAGAGTAACAGTTGAATCATCGGTAAAAATTTACGATCCAAGATAAGACACTTCCAAAAAAATTTTGAGTTTATACCCCGGCGCGGACAGTTCAGTAGTAGCGCCGATGGGGGGGGAGGGTTGCAGAAAGTTACAACTTCAATATAAAATTGCCTTATTATAGCGTGGCTCTAGGATGTAAGTAATGGATGAAGTTTTGAAGTCTGGTAAAGATCTATGAAGCAGAAGTCAATTTATCGGACACCAGTCATTCTTCACGGCCACATCACACTTCTCACTCTGATCTTTCTAACTTGAATAGAATTTACACGTCAGGAGAGACGTTAGACGTGAACTTAGTCGAGATGGGTAATCTTTGGGTCAAATTAATCATGTGGTAACTTCTCCTCTTGTAAAATTCAAATTAATTACACGGTAACTTCACTGATGTATCATTCAAAGTTATCCCGTGGTAACTGTTCTCCGTTGTACGGTTCAAAGTTATCCCGTGGTAACTGTTGTCCGTTGTACGGTTCAAAGTTATCCCGTGGTAACTGTTGTCCGTTGTACGGTTCAAAGTTATCCCGTGGTAACTGTTCTCCGTTGTACGGTTCAAAGTTATCCCGTGGTAACTGTTCTCCGTTGTACGGTTCAAAGTTATCCCGTGGTAACTGTTCTCCGTTGTACGGTTCAAAGTTATCCCGTGGTAACTGTTCTCCGTTGTACGGTTCAAAGTTATCCCGTGGTAACTGTTCTCTGTTGTACGGTTCGGAGTTATCCCGTGGTAACTGTTCTCCGTTGTACGGTTCAAAGTTATCCCGTGGTAACTGTTCTCCGTTGTACGGTTCAAAGTTATCCCGTGGTAACTGTTCTCCGTTGTACGGTTCAAAGTTATCCCGTGGTAACTGTTCTCCGTTGTACGGTTCAAAGTTATCCTGTGGTAACTGTTCTCCGTTGTACGGTTCAAAGTTATCCCGTGGTAATTGTTCTCCGTTGTACGGTTCAAAGTTATCCCGTGGTAACTGTTCTCCGTTGTACGGTTCGGAGTTATCCCGTGGTAACTGTTCTTCATCATATTGCTTAAAGTTATCACAAGGTAACTGGTTTTTGTTCAATGGTTCAAAGTTATCAGAGAATAACTGTTTGTTCACGCATCGTTGAAACTTATCACCCGACAGGTGTTCTTCAGATTCAATTCACTGACCCGTTGACCTATGGATGAGTCTGCTGTGGCTGGGTCTGACAGTAAGGCAGCAGTGGGTGCTGCCAGTAACTGGATGGGTGACTGTGTGGACACAGTCCTCTTCACAATTATAAATATTGACAGTCTGGTCAACAATCACGATGTGATTCTCCTTGATGTAGTAATAACATAAACCAATTTAGACGTGATATTAATATTATTACAGAAATAAGGAATGGCTAAGCTCCACTTCCTTGATTCAGAAGCCATTCAATGGCCTCAAGGCATCCGCTTTGAAAGGTTTTGGCCTAATAAATTACTGATAAAATATTTTGTTCTAAAATGCTAGCGAACTGATGGTAGTTGGTTATATATAAGAAGAGGTTAAGATTAACTCTCACAGGATGCATTCAAGGAGCGCTGATTCATGAGAGCAAAAAGACCACAAAACCCAGATAAACCAGAGGAAGAGAAATGAGGTTTTTTTTATAACAAAAGCAGTAATACAACAGTGATGCAATCACTGTTGAAGGCTCTCTCGAGACTCCAGGTGGAAGCCAACTCTCTTGTTACAATAGTGATGGAGTAGTTTGGGTTATTTTTACTCTCCTCCATGACTCATTCCTCAAACGCTTCTCTCGCCAACCTTTATTTGAACACCTCGTCTAGGAATCTTTACCCTCTAGTTCCTTTGCAGATGTATGTGTGAACTCAGTAAACAACTTACATAATTTTTTATTTATTTTATTAACACACTGGCCGATTCCCACCAAGGCAAGGTGGCCCGAAAAAGAAAAACTTTCACCATCATTCACTCCATCACTGTCTTGCCAGAAGGGTGCTTTACACTACAGTTTTTAAACTGCAACATTAACACCCCTCCTTCAGAATGCAGGCACTGTACTTCCCATCTCCAGGACTCAAGTCCGGCCTGCCGGTTTCCCTGAATCCCTTCATAAATGTTGCTTTGGTCACACTCCAACAGCACATCAAGTATTAAAAACTATTTGTCTCCATTCACTATCAAACACGCTCACGCATGTCTGCTAGAAGTCCAAGCCCCTCGCACACAAAACCTCCTTTACCCCCTCCCTCCAACCTTTCCTAGGCCGATCTCTACCCCGCCTTCCTTCCACTACAGACTGATACACTCTTGAAGTCATTCTGTTTCGCTCCATTCTCTCTACATGTCCGAACCACCTCAACAACCCTTCCTCAGCCCTCTGGACAAATGTTTTGGTAATCCCACACCTCCTCCTAACTTCCAAACTACGAATTCTCTGCATTATATTCACTCCACACACTGCCCTCAGACATGACATCTCCACTGCCTCCAGCCTTCTCCTCGCTGCAACATTCATCACCCATGCTTCACACCCATATAAGAGCGTTTGTAAAACTATACTCTCATACATTCCCCTCTTTGCCTCCAAGGACAAAGTTCTTTGTCTCCACAGACTCCCAAGTGCACCGCTCACCCTTTTCCCCTCATCAATTCTATGATTCACCTCATCTTTCATAGACCCATCCGCTGACACGTCCACTCCCAAATATCTGAATACATTCACCTCCTCCATACTCTCTCCCTCCAATCTGATATCCAATCTTTCATCACCTAATCTTTTTGTTATCATCATAACCTTACTCTTTCCTGTATTCACTTTTAATTTTCTTCTTTTGCATACCCTACCAAATTCATCCACCAACCTCTGCAACTTCTCTTCAGAATCTCCCAAGAGCACAGTGTCATCAGCAAAGAGCAACTGTGACAACTCCCACTTTATGTGTGATTCTTTATCTTTTAACTCCACGCCTCTTGCCAAGACCCTTGCATTTACTTCTCTTACAACCCCATCTATAAATATATTAAACAACCACGGTGACATCACACATCCTTGTCTAAGGCCTACTTTTACTGGGAAATAATCTCCCTCTTTCCTACATACTCTAACTTGAGCCTCACTATCCTCGTAAAAACTCTTCACTGCTTTCAGTAACCTACCTCCTACACCATACACCTGCAACATCTGCCACATTGCCCCCCTATCCACCCTGTCATACGTCTTTTCCAAATCCATAAATGCCACAAAATCCTCTTTAGCCTTATCTAAATACTGTTCACTTATATGTTTCACTGTAAACACCAGGTCCACACACTCCCTACCTTTCCTAAAGCCTCCTTGTTCATCTGCTATCCTATTCTCCGTCTTACTCTTAATTCTTTCAATAATAACTACCATACACTTTACCAGGTATACTCAACAGACTTATCCCCCCATAATTTTTGCACTCTCTTTTGTCCCCTTAGTCTTTATACAAAGGAACTATGCATGCTCTCTGCCAATCCCTAGGTACCTTACCCTCTTCCATACATTTATTAAATAATTGCACCAACCACTCCAAAACTATATCCCCACCTGCTTTTAACATTTCTATCTTTATCCCATCAATCCCGGCTGCCTTGCCCCCTTTCATTTTACCTACTACCTCACGAACTTCCCCCACACTCACAACTGGCTCTTCCTCACTCCTACAAGATGTTATTCCTCCTTGCTCTATACACGAAATCACAGCTTCCCTATCTTCATCAACATTTAACAATTCCTCAAAATCTTCCCTCCATCTTCCCAATACCTCAAACTCTCCATTTAATAACTCTCCTCTCCTATTTTTAACTAATAAATCCATTTGTTCTCCAGGCTTCCTTAACTTGTTAATCTCACTCCAAAACTTTTTCTTATTTTCAACAAAATTTGTTGATAACATCTCACCCACTCTCTCATTTGCTCTCTTTTTACAATGCTTCACCACTCTCTTAACCTCTCTCTTTTTCTCCATATACTCTTCCCTCCTTGCATCACTTCTACTTTGTAAAAACTTCTCATAAGCTAACTTTTTCTTCCTTACTACTCTCTTCACATCATTCCACCAATCGCTCTTCTTCCCTCCCACACCCACTTTCCTGTAACCACAAACTTCTGCTGAACACTCTAATACTATATTTTTAAACCTACCCCATACCTCTTCGACCCCATTGCCTATGCTCTCATTAGCCCATCTATCCTCCAATAGCTGTTTATATCTTACCCTAACTGCGTCCTCTTTTAGTGTATAAACCTTCACCTCTCTCTTCCCTGATGCTTCTATTCTCCTTGTAACCCATCTACCTTTTACTCTCAGTGTAGCTACAACTAGAAAGTGATCTGATATATCTGTGGCCCCTCTATAAACATGTACATCCTGAAGTCTACTCAACAGTTTTTTATCTACCAATACATAATCCAACAAACTACTGTCATTTCGCCCTACATCATATCTTGTATACTTATTTATTCTCTTTTTCTTAAAATATGTATTACCTATAACTAAACCCCTTTCTATACAAAGTTCAATCAAAGGGCTCCCATTATCATTTACACCTGGCACCCCAAACTTACCTACCACACCCTCTCTAAAAGTTTCTCCTACTTAAGCATTCAGGTCCCTTACCACAATTACTCTCTCACTTGGTTCAAAGGTTCCTATACATTCACTTAACATCTCCCAAAATCTCTCTCTCTCCTCTACATTCCTCTCTTCTCCAGGTGCATACACGTTTATTATGACCCACTTTTCACATCCAACCTTTACTTTAATCCACATAATTCTTGAATTTACACATTCATATTCTCTTTTCTCCTTCCATAACTGATCCTTCAACATTACTGCTACCCCTTCCTTAGCTCTAACTCTCTCAGATACTCCAGATTTAATCCCATTTATTTCCCCCCACCTAAACTCCCCTACCCCCTTCAGCTTTGTTTCGCTTAGGGCCAGGACATCCAACTTCTTTTCATTCATAACATCAGCAATCATCTGCTTCTTGTCATCCGCACTACATTCACGCACATTCAAGCATCCCAGTTTTATAAAGTTTTTCTTCTTCTCTTTTTTTAGTAAATGTCTACAGGAGAAGGGGTTACTAGCCCATTGCTCCCGGCATTTTAGTCGCTTCATCCGACACGCATGGCTTACGGAGGAAAGATTCTTTTCTACTTCCCCATGGACAATAGAAGAAATAAAGAAGAACAAGAGCTATTTAGAAAAAAGAGAAAAACCTAGATGTATGTATATATACATATATGCATGTGCGTGTCTGTGAAGTGTGACCAAAGTGTAAGTAGGAGTAGCAAGATATCCCTGTTATCTAGCGTGTTTATGAGACAGAAAAAGAAACCAGCAATCCTACCATCATGCAAAACAGTTACAGGTTTCTGTTTCACAGTCATCTGGTAGGACGGTAGTACTTCCCTGGGTGGTTGCTGTCTACCAACCTACTACCTACGTAATTCTCTTCTGTTAATTTTTCACAGTTTTTCCAGTTTGTTAAGAGTCATTGATGGAATATCATGACAACTTCTTTCCTCAAATACAACATGAAATCCAACAACCCCTCTATTTTCTTTCTACTCATTATTGTCTTCAAAGTGCAGTAGGATCATGAGGCAAGACTGCCGCGTGACAGCATGGGGAAGACCCGGGCCAGGACCCGTCCTGGCCAACCTACGTGTACCTGTCATGATAATATTCCTGGAAGGTGGTAACCCCATTCATACTGCGCTTGAGGAATGGGAAAGAATAAGGTTCTAGGCAAGGAAGTAAAGGATACTTTTAATTCCTTAGATCAAGAGTCTTTCACGCCTTTAATAAACTGACCTTCATGAATCTACAGTACTAGTGTGACGGTGTTGCACGATGTATTTCCTGACTATCTTCTCCGACACTTTGAAGATAATATATCAGTTACCTCTTAATGAGTTCCATATTTCTCTTATAAATTAGAAAGAAATATTACAGGAATAAGGGCTGTTGTAAACAGTAAAGATAAGTGTACACTGAATATAAGATTTACCTGATATCTTACATGTTCATAAGACGAAGAATAGTCCAGTAATATTGATTGAGGGTAATACTTCCCTGGATGATAGTACCTCCCAGGATGGTAGTACTTCCCTGGATGATAGTACCTCCCAGGATGGTAGTACTTCCCTGGATGATAGTACCTCCCAGGATGGTAGTACTTCCCTGGATGATAGTACCTCCCAGGATGGTAGTACTTCCCTGGATGATAGCACCTCCCAGGATGGTAGTACTTCCATGGATGATAGTACCTCCCAGGATGGTAGTACTTCCCTGGATGATAGTACCTCCCAGGATGGTAGTACTTCCCTGGATGATAGTACCTCCCAGGATGGTAGTACTTCCCTGGATGATAGTACCTCCCAGGATGGTAGTACTTCCCTGGATGATAGTACCTCCCAGGATGGTAGTACTTCCCTGGATGATAGTACCTCCCAGGATGGTAGTACTTCCCTGGATGATAGTACCTCCCAGGATGGTAGTACTTCCCTGGATGGTAGTACCTCCCAGGATGGTAGTACTTCCCTGGATGATAGCACCTCCCAGGATGGTAGTACTTCCCTGAATGATAGTACCTCCCAGGATGGTAGTACATCCCTGGATGATAGTACCTCCCAGGATGGTAGTACTTCCCTGGATGATAGTACCTCCCAGGATGGTAGTACTTCCCTGGATGATAGTACCTCCCAGGATGGTAGTACTTCCCTGGATGATAGTACCTCCCAGGATGGTAGTACTTCCCTGGATGATAGTACCTCCCAGGATGGTAGTACTTCCCTGGATGATAGTACCTCCCAGGATGGTAGTACTTCCCTGGATGATAGTACCTCCCAGGATGGTAGTACTTCCCTGGATGATAGTACCTCCCAGGATGATAGTACCTCCCAGGATGATAGTACCTCCCAGGATGGTAGTACTTCCCTGGTTGGTAGTACCTCCCAGGATGGTAGTACTTCCCTGGATGATAGTACCTCCCAGGATGGTAGTACTTCCCTGGATGGTAGTACCTCCCAGGATGGTAGTACTTCCCTGGATGATAGTACCTCCCAGGATGGTAGTACTTCCCTGGATGATAGTACCTCCCAGGATGGTAGTACTTCCCTGGATGATAGTACCTCCCAGGATGGTAGTACTTCCCTGGATGATAGTACCTCCCAGGATGGTAGTACTTCCCTGGATGATAGTACCTCCCAGGATGGTAGTACTTCCCTGGATGATAGTACCTCCCAGGATGGTAGTACTTCCCTGGATGGTAGTACCTCCCAGGATGGTAGTACTTCCCTGGATGATAGTACCTCCCAGGATGGTAGTACTTCCCTGGATGATAGTACCTCCCAGGATGGTAGTACTTCCCTGGATGATAGTACCTCCCAGGATGGTAGTACTTCACTGGATGATAGTACCTCCCAGGATGGTAGTACTTCCCTGGATGATAGTACCTCCCAGGATGGTAGTACTTCCCTGGATGATAGTACCTCCCAGGATGGTAGTACTTCCCTGGATGATAGTACCTCCCAGGATGGTAGTACTTCCCTGGATGGTAGTACCTCCCAGGATGGTAGTACTTCCCTGGATGGTAGTACCTCCCAGGATGGCAGTACTTCCCTGGATGATAGTACCTCCCAGGATGGTAGTACCTCCCAGGATGGTAGTACTTCCCTGGATGATTGTAGCTCCCAGGATGGTAGTACTTCCTTGGATGATAGTACCTCCCAGGATGGTAGTACTTCCCTGGATGATAGTACCTCCCAGGATGGTAGTACTTCCCTGGATGATAGTACCTCCCAGGATGGTAGTACTTCCCTGGATGATAGTACCTCCCAGGATGGTAGTACTTCCCTGGATGATAGTACCTCCCAGGATGGTAGTACTTCCCTGGATGGTAGTACCTCCCAGGATGGTAGTACTTCCCTGGATGATAGTACCTCCCAGGATGGTAGTACTTCCCTGAATGATAGTACCTCCCAGGATGGTAGTACTTCCCTGGATGATAGTACCTCCCAGGATGGTAGTACTTCCCTGGATGATAGTACCTCCCAGGATGGTAGTACTTCCCAGGATGATAGTACCTCCCAGGATGGTAGTACTTCCCTGGATGATAGTACCTCCCAGGATGGTAGTACTTCACTGGATGATAGTACCTCCCAGGATGGTAGTACTTCCCTGGATGATAGTACCTCCCAGGATGGTAGTACTTCCCTGGATGATAGTACCTCCCAGGATGGTAGTACTTCCCTGGATGATAGTACCTCCCAGGATGGTAGTACTTCCCTGGATGGTAGTACCTCCCAGGATGGTAGTACTTCCCTGGATGGTAGTACCTCCCAGGATGGCAGTACTTCCCTGGATGATAGTACCTCCCAGGATGGTAGTACCTCCCAGGATGGTAGTACTTCCCTGGATGATTGTAGCTCCCAGGATGGTAGTACTTCCTTGGATGATAGTACCTCCCAGGATGGTAGTACTTCCCTGGATGATAGTACCTCCCAGGATGGTAGTACTTCCCTGGATGATAGTACCTCCCAGGATGGTAGTACTTCCCTGGATGATAGTACCTCCCAGGATGGTAGTACTTCCCTGGATGGTAGTACCTCCCAGGATGGTAGTACTTCCCTGGATGATAGTACCTCCCAGGATGGTAGTACTTCCCTGAATGATAGTACCTCCCAGGATGGTAGTACTTCCCTGGATGATAGTACCTCCCAGGATGGTAGTACTTCCCTGGATGATAGTACCTCCCAGGATGGTAGTACTTCCCTGGATGATAGTACCTCCCAGGATGGTAGTACTTCCCTGGATGATAGTACCTCCCAGGATGGTAGTACTTCCCTGGATGGTAGTACCTCCCAGGATGGTAGTACTTCCCTGGATGATAGTACCTCCCAGGATGGTAGTACTTCCCTGGAATGATAGTACCTCCCAGGATGGTAGTACTTCCCTGGATGATAGTACCTCCCAGGATGGTAGTACTTCCCTGGATGATAGTACCTCCCAGGATGGTAGTACTTCTCTGGATGATAGTACCTCCCAGGATGGTAGTACTTCCCTGGATGATAGTACCTCCCAGGATGGTAGTACTTCACTGGATCATAGTACCTCCCAGGATGGTAGTACTTCCCTGGATGATAGTACCTCCCAGGATGGTAGTACTTCCCTGGATGATAGTACCTCCCAGGATGGTAGTACTTCCCTGGATGATAGTACCTCCCAGGATGGTAGTACTTCCCTGGATGGTAGTACCTCCCAGGATGGTAGTACTTCCCTGGATGGTAGTACCTCCCAGGATGGCAGTACTTCCCTGGATGATAGTACCTCCCAGGATGGTAGTACCTCCCAGGATGGTAGTACTTCCCTGGATGATTGTAGCTCCCAGGACGGTAGTACTTCCTTGGATGATAGTACCTCCCAGGATGGTAGTACTTCCCTGGATGATAGTACCTCCCAGGATGGTAGTACTTCCCTGGATGATAGTACCTCCCAGGATGGTAGTACTTCCCTGGATGATAGTACCTCCCAGGATGGTAGTACTTCCCTGGATGATAGTACCTCCCAGGCTGGTAGTATTTCCCTGGATGGTAGTACCTCCCAGGATGGTAGTACTTCCCTGGATGATAGTACCTCCCAGGATGGTAGTACTTCCCTGGATGATAGTACCTCCCAGGATGGTAGTACTTCCCTGGATGATAGTACCTCCCAGGATGGTAGTACTTCCCTGGATGATAGTACCTCCCAGGATGGTAGTACTTCCCTGGATGATAGTACCTCCCAGGAAGGTAGTACTTCCCTGGATGGTAGTATCTCCCTGGATGGTAGTACTTCCCTGGATGATAGTACCTCCCAGGAAGGTAGTACTTCCCTGGATGGTAGTATCTCCCTGGATGGTAGTACTTCCCTGGATGATAGTACCTCCCAGGATGGTAGTACTTCCCTGGATGATAGTACCTCCCAGGAAGGTAGTACTTCCCTGGATGGTAGTACCTCCCAGGATGGTAGTACTTCCCTGGATGATAGTACCTCCCAGGAAGGTAGTACTTCCCTGGATTGTAGTACCTCCCAGGATGGTAGTACTTCCCTGGATGGTAGTACCTCCCAGGATGGTAGTACTTCCCTGGATGATAGTACCTCCCAGGATGGTAGTACTTCCCTGGATGGTAGTACCTCCCAGGATGGTAGTACTTCCCTGGATGATAGTACCTCCCAGGATGGTAGTACTTCCCTGGATGATAGTACCTCCCAGGATGGTAGTACTTAGCTGGATGATAGTACCTCCCAGGATGGTAGTACTTCGCTGGATGATAGTACCTCCCAGGATGGTAGTACTTCCCTGGATGATAGTACCTCCCAGGATGGTAGTACTTCCCTGGATGATAGTACCTCCCAGGATGGTAGTACTTCCCTGGATGATAGTACCTCCCAGGATGGTAGTACCTTCCTGGATGATAGTACCTCCCAGGATGGTAGTACTTCCCTGGATGATAGTACCTCCCAGGATGGTAGTACCTTCCTGGATGATAGTACCTCCCAGGATGGTAGTACTTCCCTGGATGATAGTGAGACGAGTCAATAATTCAGTGCCTGTCGACTGTCCTCCTGTTGGCATATCATGTGACAGGCAAGAGGCACTGAATTACGGAAGAGTATTTCTGACATGTGATACCTTCCTACAATTCCGAGCGACGTACGAGAGTAACTCTCTCTCTCTCTCTCTCTCTCTCTCTCTCTCTCTCTCTCTCTCTCTCTCTCTCTCTCTTCGTATATGAGCGTGTGTGTGCTCACCTATTTGTACTCACTTATTTGTGGTTGCAGGGGTCGAGACTCAACTCCTGGCCCCACCTCTTCACTGACCGCTACTGGGTCCTCCCTCTCCCTGTTCCACGAGCTTAATCATACCTCGTCTTAAAGCTATGTATGGTTCCTGCCACCACTACATCACTTGCCAGATTATTCCACATCCTAACAACTCTGTGGCTGAAGAAATACTTCCTAACATCCCTTTGACTCATCTGTGTCTTCAATTTCCAATTATGACCCGTTGTTTCTGTGTCCCATCTCTGGAACATTGTGTCTGTGTCCACCTTATCTATTCCACGCAGTATTTTGTATGTCGTTATCATGTCTCCCCTGACCCTCCTGTGTGTGTGTGTGTGTGTGTGTGTGTGTGTGTGTGTGTGTGTGTGTGTGTGTGTGTGTGTGTGTGTGTGTGTGTGTTTGTGTGTATGTATGTGTGCGCGCGCGCTTCATAAAGGCGCCGCTAAAGCGGGTATAGGGATTTTCGAGTAATATCTTAAATTCAGGATTCGTATAATTTACAATTTCTTGGAGAAGTTTTTGCGCGTTGGAAAAATTAGACTTCCAGTAGTAATGAAGTAATGATGGAGATAATGCTGGAGCACTCAAAGAATGGTGATGGAAATCCTGGAGATGGTGTTGGTGGAGTATCGAAGAAAAAGTGAGGGGGAAAGGGGAATGTTGGAGAGTGTTGACGCAGTACTGTAAGTGTTGGCGAAGTGTCTAGAAGATAGAAGAAAGAGGTGCCATAGTACTGAGGGAGAATTTGCTCTATTTTTTAACTAGCGGTGGAGACGTGAGGGTGATGGAGTCGTGGTGGGCAAGTAACACACTGCTGAGAAACTATAAAGAAGCACAGGCAGTTTACACAGATGTCAACACCAGACATACCTGGCAGATGTTATTTAATTGCATGATAAACTACTTTACCCAGAGAGAACAAAAAGTCACAATACCGTAAGTGGAACAATACACAAATAACCCTCACATAGGAGAGAGGAAGAGCGTACGACGACGTTTCGGTCCGACTTGGACCATTTTCGTCGTTCGCTCCTCCTCTCTCCTATGTGCGGGTTATAATGTTGGTTGTGGTGGTGGCCTCCACAACCCAGACGTAACTTCAACACTACGCCAGTCTTGGATCTTATTAATTTGTGCACATAGTTGTGCGAACCTACTGGCCAAATGACCAAATAAATTACGAAAAGTCAATAAGCGTACGAAAGATTTACGTACCGTCGTATTTTCCGGCATATAAGGCGCACGACAGAAGTATCATAACGGTCAATCAATAATTATAATCAAGGGTTAATTATCCTCTTACTTTACGATAAAGCGTAACCCAAACCTTACCCTTGACCCTGACCTTGAGCATATAAGGCGCAAGCTGATTTTCCAAGATTTTTTTGTTGGGAAAAAGGGTGCGTCTTACATGCCGGAAGATACTGTAATTAAGAAAACTTGGGAAAAGATTTCAACTGATCTTAATGAATTTAAGGAATGAATTAACGAACAGTCAGACCTTTTTTATAGAAACACTGCTAAAAAAAAGGTAATGCAGCGGAATTACGGATGATTGAGAGTGAAATATCAAATTATAAAACGGGGGATGGGGCATTAGCTTCAAACTGCCGCTCCATCAAACAAACTCAATAGTGGCTAAAATAATAGAATCGATACCAGCGGTTGCAATTCTAATTCGCTTTGATAATCATAATATAATTAAGGAGGTCAACACGGGTGATAAAGCATCGATCCTCTCTGGTAAATTTACTCATTTTGACTTCGGTAATTTGAAATGTTGGACGAGACACAAATGTCCCAGACTTTCCAGTGGAAACTTTTAGACGATGTTTCGATCAGTCTTGAACTAATATAATCACAATTGAAATGGTTCATGGTGGACCGAAACGTCCTTTAAATTGCTGATTCTCAACGCGGGTCACATGGCCCCCTTAGGACCCAAGCAATATTTGTAGGGGGACACATGATATAACCCATCTCCCTGCAACAGCTGGCGTGGTGATGCCAACCCACCTCCCTACAACAGATGGTGTCGACCCACCTCCCTGCAGCAGTTGGTGTCAACCTACCTCCCTGTAGCAGCTGGTGTGGTGCTGTCAACCCACCTCCCTGCAGCAGGTGTCACTCCACCTACCTGCAGCAGCTGGTGTCACCCCACCTACCTGCAGCAGCTGGTGTCACCCCACCTCCCTGCTGCACCTGGTGTTACCCCACCTCCCTGCAGCAGATGGTGCCACCTTACCTCCCTGCAGCAGCTGGTGTCACCCCACCTCCCTGCAGCAGCTGGTATCAACCCACCTCCCTGCAGCATCTGGTGCCATCTCACCTCCCCGCAGCAGATGGTGTCACCCCACCTCCCTGCAGCAGTTGGTGTCAACCCACCTCCCTGCAGCAGGTGTCACACCACCTCCGCGCAGCAACTGGTGTCACCCCACCTCACCGTAGCAGCTAGTGTCACCCCACCTCAGCGCAGCAGCTGGTGTCAACCCACCTCCCTGAAGCAGCTGGTATCAACCCACCACCCCGCAGCAGCTGGTGTCACTCCACCTCGCCGTAGCAGCTGGTGTCAACCCACCTCCCCGCAGCAGGTGTCGACCCACCTCCCTGCAGCAGCTGCTATCAACCCACCTCCTCGCAGCAGCTGGCATCAACCCACCTCCCCGCAGCAGCTAGTATCAACCCTCCTCTCTGCAGCAGCTGGTGCCAACACACCTCACTGCAGCAGCTGGTGTCACCCCACCTCCCTGCAGCACCTGGTGTCACCCCACCTCCCTGCAGCAGATGGTGCCACCTTACCTCCCAGCAGGAGCTGGTGTCACCCCACCTCCCTGCAGCAGCTGGTATCAACCCACCTCCCTGCAGCAGATGGTGTCACCTCACCTCCCCGCAGCAGCTGGTGTCACCCCACCTCCCTGCAGCAGCTGGTGTCAACCCACCTCCCTGCAGCAGGTGTCACCCCACCTCCGCGCAGTAGCTGGTGTCACCCCACCTCACCGTAGCAGCTGGTGTCACCCCACCTCCCTGCAGCAGTTGGTGTCAACTCACCTCCCTGCAGCAGCTGGTATCAACCCACCTCCTCGCAGCAGCTGGCATCAACCCACCTCTCCGAAGAAGCTAGTATCAACCCACCTCTCTGCAGCAGCTGGTGCCAACCCACCTCACTGCAGCAGCTGGTGTCACCCCACCTCCCTGCAGCACCTGGTGTCACCCCACCTCCGCGCAGCAGCTGGTGTCACCCCACCTCACCGTAGCAGCTGGTGTCACCCCACCTCCCTGCAGCAGCTGGTATCAACCCACCTCCTCGCAGCAGCTGGCATCAACCCACCTCCCCGAAGCAGCTAGTATCAACCCACCTCTCTGCAGCAGCTGGTGCCAACCCACCTCACTGCAGCAGCTGGTGTCACCCCACCTCCCTGCAGCACCTGGTGTCACCCCACCTCCCTGCAGCAGATGGTGCCACCTTACCTCCCAGCAGCAGCTGGTGTCACCCCACCTCCCTGCAGCAGCAGGTATCAACCCACCTCCCTGCAGCAGCTGGTGTCACCTCACCTCCCCGCAGCAGCTGGTGTCACCCCACCTCCCTGCAGCAGCTGGTGTCAACCCACCTCCCTGCAGCAGGTGTCACCCCACCTCCGCGCAGCAGCTGGTGTCACCCCACCTCACCGTAGCAGCTGGTGTCACCCCACCTCAGCGCAGCAGCTGGTGTCAACCCACCTCCCTGCAGCAGCTGGAATCAACCCACCTCCCCGCAGCAGCTGGTGTCACCCCAACTCGCCGTAGCAGCTGGTGTCAACCCACCTCCCCGCAGCAGGTGTCGACCCACCTCCCTGCAGCAGCTGGTATCAACCCACCTCCTCGCAGCACCTGGCATCAACCCACCTCCCCGCAGCAGCTAGTATCAACCCACCTCTCTGCAGCAGCTGGTGCCAACCCACCTCACTGCAGCACCTGGTGTCACCCCACCTCCCTGCAGCAGCTGGTATCAACCCACCTCCCTGCAGCAGCTGGTGTCACCTCACCTCCCCGCAGCAGATGGTGTCACCCCACCTCCCTGCAGCAGTTGGTGTCAACCCACCTCCCTGCAGCAGGTGTCACCCCACCTCCGCGCAGCAGCTGGTGTCACCCCACCTCACCGTAGCAGCTGGTGTCACCCCACCTCAGCGCAGCAGCTGGTGTCAACCCACCTCCCTGCAGCAGCTGGTATCAACCCACCACCCCGTAGCAGCTGGTGTCACCCCACCTCAACGCAGCAGCTGGCATCAACCCACCTCCCCGCAGCAGCTAGTATCAACCCACCTCTCTGCAGCAGGTGGTGCCAACCTACCTCACTGCAGCAGCTGGTGTCACCCCACCTTCCTGCAGCACTTGGTGTCACCCCACCTCCCTGCAGCAGATGGTGCCACCTTACCTCCCAGCAGCAGCTGGTGTCACCCCACCTCCCTGCAGCAGCTGGTATCAACCCACCTCCCTGCAGCAGCTGGTGTCACCTCACCTCCCCGCAGCAGCTGGTGTCACCCCACCTCCCTGCAGCAACTGGTGCCAACCCACCTCCCTGCAGCAGGTGTCACCCCACCTCCGCGCAGTAGCTGGTGTCACCCCACCTCACCGTAGCAGCTGGTGTCACCCCACCTCAGAGCAGCAGCTGGTGTCAACCCACCTCCCTGCAGCAGCTGGTATCAACCCACCTTCTCGCAGCAGCTGGCATCAACCCACCTCCCCGAAGCAGCTAGTATCAACCCACCTCTCTGCAGCAGCTGGTGCCAACCCACCTCACTGCAGCAGCTGGTGTCACCCCACCTCCCTGTAGCACCTGGTGTCACCCGACCTCCCTGCAGCAGATGGTGCCACCTTACCTCCCAGCAGCAGCTAGTATCAACCCACCTCCCTGCAGCAGCTGGTGTCACCTCACCTCCCCGCAGCAGATGGTGTCACCCCACCTCCCTGCAGCAGTTGGTGTCAACCCACCTCAATGCAGCAGGTGTCACCCCACCTCCGCGCAGCAGCTGGTGTCACCCCACCTCACCGTAGCAGCTGGTGTCACCCCACCTCAGCACAGCAGCTAGTGTCAACCCACCTCCCTGCAGCAGCTGGTATCAACCCACCACCCCGCAGCAGCTGGTGTCACTCCACCTCGCCGTAGCAGCTGGTGTGAACCCACCTCCCCGCAGCAGCTGGTGTCAACCCACCTCCCTGCAGCAGGTGTCACCCCACCTCCGCGCAGCAGCTGGTGTCACCCCACCTCACCGTAGCAGCTGGTGTCACCCCACCTCAGCGCAGCAGATGGTGTCAACCCACCTCCCTGCAGCAGCTGGTGTCACCCCACCTCCCTGCAGCTGCTGGTGTCAACCCACCTCCCTGCAGGAGATGGTGCCACCTTACCTCCCAGCAGCAGCTGGTGTCACCCCACCTCCCTGCAGCAGCTGGTATCAACCCACCTCCCTGCAGCAGCTGGTGTCACCTCACCTCCCCGCAGCAGCTGGTGTCACCCCACATCCCTGCAGCAGCTGGTGTCAACCCACCTCCCTGCAGCAGGTGTCACCCCACCTCACCGTAGCAGCTGGTGTCACCCCACCTCAGCGCAGCAGCTGGTGTCAACTCACCTCCCTGCAGCAGCTGGAATCAACCCACCTCCCCGCAGCAGCTGGTGTCACCCCACCACGCCGTAGCAGCTGGTGTCAACCCACCTCCCTGCAGCAGCTGGTATCAACCCACCTCCTCGCAGCAGCTGGCATCAACCCACCTCCCCGCAGCAGCTAGTATCAACCCACCTCTCTGCAGCAGCTGGTGCCAACCCACCTCACTGCAGCAGCTGGTGTCACCCCACCTCCCCGCAGCAGCTGGTGTCAACCCACCTCCCCGCAGCAGCTGGTGTCAACCCACCTCCCTGCAGCAGCTGGTATCTACCCACCTCCCCGCAGCAGCTGGTATCAACCCATCTCCCCGCAGCAGCTGGTGTCACCCCACCTCCCCGCAGCAGCTGGTATCAACCCACCTCCCTGCAGCAGCTGGTGTCACCCTCCCTCTCCGCAGCAGCTGGTGTCACCCCCCCGCCCTCCGGCAGCTGGTATCAACCCACCTCCCTGCAGCAGATGATGTCACCTCACCGCCCCGCAGCAGCTGGTGTCAGCCCACCTCCACGCAGCAGCTGGTGTCAACCCACCTCTCCGCAGCAGCTGGTGTCACTCCACCTCCCTGCAGCAGCTGGTGTCACCCCACCTCCGCGTAGCAGCTGGTGTCACCCCACCTCCCCGCAGCAGCTGGTGTCAACCCACATCCCTGCAGCAGCTGGTATCAACCCACCTCCCCGCAGCAGCTGGTGTCACCCCACCTCCCTGCAGCAGCTGGTGGCAACCCACCTCCACGCAGCAGGTGTCGACCCACCTCCCTGCAGCAGCTGGTCTCAACCCACCTCCCCGCAGCAGCTGGCATCAACCCACCGCCCAGCAGCAGCTAAAATCAACCCACCTCTCTGCAGGAGCAGGTATCATCCCACCTCCACGCAGCAGCTGGTGTCAACCCACCTCCCCGCAGCAGCTGGTATCAACCCACCTCCTGGAAGCAGCTGGTGTCAACCCACCTCCCCGCAGCAGCTGGTGTCACCCCACCACGCCGTAGCAGCTGGTGTCACCCCACCTCCCCGCAGCAGCTGGTATCAACCCACCTCCCCGCCAGCAGCTGGTGTCACCCCACCTCCTGCAGCAGGCTGGGTGGCAGCCCACCTCCACGCAGGCGGGTGTCGGCCCACCCCCTCCCTGCAGCATCTGGTCTCAAGCCCACCTCCCGCAGCCAGCTGGCATCCAATACCGCCCGCAAGCAGGCTAAAATCAGCCCGCCTCTCTGGGCGGGGCAGGTGTCATCCCACCTCCACGCAGCAGGCTGGTGTCAAGCCCACCTCCCGCAGGCAGCTGGTATCCAAGCCCACCTCCTGGGAAAGCAGGCTGGTGTCAAGCCCACCTCCCTGAAGCAGCTGGTGTCAAGCCCCTCCACCTCCCGGCAGCTGGTGTCAACCCCACCTCCCCGCAGGCGGCTGGTGTCACCCCACCCTCCCTGCAGCAGGCTGGAGTATCTTGCCACCCACCTCCCCGCAGCAGCTGGTATCAACCCCATCTCCCTGCAGGTAGATGGTGTCCCCACCATCTCACCGCAAGTGGCTTCAGTATCCCAACCCCACCTTCGTGTAGAAGCTGGTATCAACCCACCTCCCTGCAGCAGGCTGGTGTCACCACACCTCCCTGGAAGAGCTGGTGTCAAGCCCGCCTCCTGCAGCGGCTGGTGTCAGCCCCGCACCTCCCCCGAGGCAGCTGGGTGTGCCCCCACCCCTCCCTGCAGCAGCTGGTATCAAGCCCACCTCCATGCAGAAGCTGGTATCAAGCCCACCTCCGCAGCAGGGTGTCTGGACCCACCTCCCTGCAGCATCTGGGGTCTCAAGCCCACCACTCCCCCGCAGCAAGCTGGCATCAAGCCCACCGCCCCGCGGCAGCTAAATCAACCCGCCTCTGCTGGCAGGGCAGGGTATCCCATCCCACCTCCACGCAGCAGGCTGGTGTCAGCCCCACCTCCTGCAGCAGCTGGTATCTGCCCACCTCCCCGCAGCGGCTGGTATCAGCCCATCTCCCCGCAGTGGCTGGTGTCACCCCCACCTCACCGCAGCTGGTATCAGCCCACCTTCCTGCAGGCTGGTATCAAGCCCACCTCCTGCCGCAGCAGGTGTCGACCACCTCCCTGCAGCAGCTGGTCTCAACCACCTCCCCGCGCAGCTGGCATCAACCCACCTCCCAGCAGCAGCTAGTATCAACCAGCTCTCTGCGCAGGCTGGTGTCAACCCACCTCCCTGCAGCAGATGATGTCACCTCACCGCCCCGCAGCAGCTGGTGTCAGCCCACCTCCACGCAGCAGCTGGTGTCCACCTCTCCGCAGCAGCTGGTGTCACTCCACCTCCCTGCAGCAGCTGGTGTCACCCCACCTCCGCGTAGCAGCTGGTGTCACCCCACCTCCCCGCAGCAGCTGGTGTCAACCCACATCCCTGCAGCAGCTGGTATCAACCCACCTCCCCGCAGCAGCTGGTGTCACCCCACCTCCCTGCAGCAGCTGGTGGCAACCCACCTCCACGCAGCAGGTGTCGACCCACCTCCCTGCAGCATCTGGTCTCAACCCACCTCCCCGCAGCAGCTGGCATCAACCCACCGCCCAGCAGCAGCTAAAATCAACCCACCTCTCTGCAGGAGCAGGTATCATCCCACCTCCACGCAGCAGCTGGTGTCAACCCACCTCCCCGCAGCAGCTGGTATCAACCCACCTCCTGGAAGCAGCTGGTGTCAACCCACCTCCCCGCAGCAGCTGGTGTCACCCCACCACGCCGTAGCAGCTGGTGTCACCCCACCTCCCCGCAGCAGCTGGTATCAACCCACCTCCCTGCAGCAGCTGGTGTCACCCTACCTCTCAGCAGCAGCTGGTGTCACCCCACCGCCCTGCAGCAGTTGGTGTCAACCCACCTCCCTGCAGCAGATGATGTCACCTCACCGCCCCGCAGCAGCTGGTGTCAGCCCACCTCCACGCAGCAGCTGGTGTCAACCCACCTCCCTACAGCAGCTGGTGTCACTCCACCTCCCTGCAGCAGCTGGTGTCACCCCACCTCCCCGTAGCAGCTGGTGTCACCCCACCTCCCCGCAGCAGCTGGTGTCAACCCACATCCCTGCAGCAGCTGGTATCAACCCACCTCCCCGCAGCAGCTGGTGTCACCCCACCTCCCTGCAGCAGCTGGTGGCAACCCACCTCCACGCAGCAGGTGTCGACCCACCTCCCTGCAGCATCTGGTCTCAACCCACCTCCCCGCAGCAGCTGGCATCAACCCACCGCCCCGCAGCAGCTAAAATCAACCCACCTCTCTGCAGGAGCAGGTATCATCCCACCTCCACGCAGCAGCTGGTGTCAACCCACCTCCCCGCAGCAGCTGGTATCAACCCACCTCCTGGAAGCAGCTGGTGTCAACCCACCTCCCTGAAGCAGCTGGTGTCAACCCACCTCCCCGCAGCAGCTGGTGTCAACCCACCTCCCCGCAGCAGCTGGTGTCACCCCACCTCCCTGCAGCAGCTGGTATCTACCCACCTCCCCGCAGCAGCTGGTATCAACCCATCTCCCTGCAGTAGATGGTGTCACCCCATCTCACCGCAGTAGCTAGTATCAACCCACCTTCGTGTAGAAGCTGGTATCAACCCACCTCCCTGCAGCAGCTGGTGTCACCACACCTCCCTGAAGAAGCTGGTATCAACCCACCTCCCTGCAGCAGCTGGTGTCAACCCACCTCCCCGAAGCAGCTGGTGTCACCCCACCTCCCTGCAGCAGCTGGTATCAACCCACCTCCCTGCAGAAGCTGGTATCAACCCACCTCCCCGCAGCAGGTGTCGACCCACCTCCCTGCAGCATCTGGTCTCAACCCACCTCCCCGCAGCAGCTGGCATCAACCCACCGCCCCGCAGCAGCTAAAATCAACCCACCTCTCTGCAGGAGCAGGTATCATCCCACCTCCACGCAGCAGCTGGTGTCAACCCACCTCCCCGCAGCAGCTGGTATCAACCCACCTCTTGGAAGCAGCTGGTGTCAACCCACCTCCCCGCAGCAGCTGGTGTCACCCCACCACGCCGTAGCAGCTGGTGTCACCCCACCTCCCCGCAGCAGCTGGTATCAACCCACCTCCCTGCAGCAGCTGGTGTCACCCTACCTCTCAGCAGCAGCTGGTGTCACCCCACCGCCCTGCAGCAGCTGGTATCAACCCACCTCCCTGCAGCAGATGATGTCACCTCACCGCCCCGCAGCAGCTGGTGTCAGCCCACCTCCACGCAGCAGCTGGTGTCAACCCACCTCCCTGCAGCAGCTGGTGTCATTCCACCTCCCTGCAGCAGCTGGTGTCACCCCACCTCCCCGTAGCAGCTGGTGTCACCCCACCTCCCCGCAGCAGCTGGTGTCAACCCACATCCCTGCAGCAGCTGGTATCAACCCACCTCCCCGCAGCAGCTGGTGTCACCCCACCTCCCTGCAGCAGCTGGTGGCAACCCACCTCCACGCAGCAGGTGTCGACCCACCTCCCTGCAGCAGCTGGTCTCAACCCACCTCCCCGCAGCAGCTGGCATCAACCCACCTCCCCGCAGCAGCTAAAATCAACCCACCTCTCTGCAGGAGCAGGTATCAACCCACCTCCCCGCAGCAGCTGGTATCAACCCACCTCCTGGAAGCAGCTGGTGTCAACCCACCTCCCTGAAGCAGCTGGTGTCAACCCACCTCCCTGAAGCAGCTGGTGTCAACCCACCTCCCCGCAGCAGCTGGTGTCAACCCACCTCCCCGCAGCAACTGGTGTCAACCCACCTCCCTGCAGCAGCTGGTATCTACCCACCTCCCCGCAGCAGCTGGTATCAACCCATCTCCCCGCAGTAGCTGGTGTCACCCCATCTCACCGCAGTAGCTAGTATCAACCCACCTTCGTGTAGAAGCTGGTATCAACCCACCTCCCTGCAGCAGCTGGTGTCACCCCACCTCCCTGAAGAAGCTGGTATCAACCCACCTCCCTGCAGCAGCTGGTGTCAACCCACCTCCCCGAAGCAGCTGGTGTCACCCCACCTCCCTGCAGCAGCTGGTATCAACCCACCTCCCTGCAGAAGCTGGTATCAACCCACCTCCCCGCAGCAGGTGTCGACCCACCTCCCTGCAGCAGCTGGTCTCAACCCACCTCCCCGCAGCAGCTGGCATCAACCCATCTCCCAGCAGCAGCTAGTATCAACCCAGCTCTCTGCAGGAGCTGGTGTCAACCCACCTCCCTGCAGCAGCTGGTGTCACCTCACCTCCCCGCAGCAGCTGGTGTCACCCCACCTCCCTGCAGCAGCTGGTGTCAACCCACCTCGTCGTAGCAGCTGGTGTCAACCCACCTCCCCGCAGCAGCTAGTATCAACCCACCTCTCTGCGTGGTAACCTCTCTGCAGCAGTTGGTATCAACCCACCTCCCTGCAGCAGCTGGTGTCAACCCATCTCCCCGTAGCAGCTGGTGTCAACCCACCTCCCCGCAGCAGCTGGTATCAACCCACGTCCCCGCAGCAGCTGGTATCAAACCACCTCCCCGCAGCAGCTGGTATCAACTCAACTCCCCGCAGCAGCTGGTATCAACCCACCTCCCCGCAGCAGCTGGTATCAACCCACCTCCCCGCAGCAGCTTTTGTCACCCAACCTCCCTGCAGCAGCTGGTATCAACCCACCTCCCTGCAGCAGCTGTTGTCAACCCACCTCCCCGCAGCAGCTGGTGTCAACCCACCTCCCCGCAGCAGCTGGTGTCAACCCACCTCCCTGCAGCAGCTGGTGTCACCCCACCTCGCGGTAGCAGCTGGTGTCAACCCACCTCCCCGCAGCAGGTGTCGACCCACCTCCCTGCAGCAGCTGGTCTCAACCCACCTCCCCGCAGCAGCTGGCATCAACCCACCTTCCCGCAGCAGCTAGTATCAACCCACCTCTCTGCAGCAGCTGGTGTCAACCCACCTCCCTGCAGCAGCTGATGTCACCTCACCTCCCCGAAGCAGCTGGTGTCACCCCACCTCCCTGCAGCAGCTGGTGTCAACCCACCTCCCCGCAGCAGGTGTCGACCCACCTCCCTGCAGCAGCTGGTCTCAACCCACCTCCCCGCAGCAGCTGGCATCAACCCACCTCCCCGAAGCAGCTAGTATCAACCCACCTCTCTGCAGCAGCTGGTATCAACCCACCTCCCTGCAGCAGCTGGTATCAACCCACCTCCCCGCATAAGCTGGTATCAACCCACCTCCCAGCAGCAGCTGGTATCAACCCACCTCCCCGCAGCAGCTGGTATCAACCCACCTCCCCGCAACAGCTGGTATCAACCCACCTCCCCGCAGCAGCTGGTATCAACCCACCTCCCTGCAGCAGCTGGTATCAACCCACCTCCCCGCAGCAGCTGGTATCAACCCACCTCCCCGCAGCAGCTGGTATCAACCCACCCTCCTAAGCAGACTCACGCTCACAACGTCTTACATTACCTGCAGAAAGAAAGAATTCTCAAGGGAATCAGGTTCGTTATCTGGCCCAGTGATTGTTGAAGCCAGCGACGCTCACCTGAGTTACCTCACAATACTGTAGGCATCTGATTCTTCCTCATGGTCTTTATAACTCTCATCGTCTCTTCCTTCCCTTCATCGCCTCTTGCTCCTTCACTTAATTACCTCTTCCTCCCTTCTTCCGTCTCTTCTTCGTCCCGTCCTCTTTCTTACTGTCTCTTCCTCAAATTCGTCATCTCTTTCCTTCATCATCTCTTTTTCCCGCTCTTCCTCTAAATCTATCCTCATCTAATGCTCTCCATCGTCTCTTCCTTCTCCTCTTAATCGTCTCTTCCTCCTCCTCCTCCTCCTCCTAACGTTCCTGTCTTGGTGCTGGCAGTGGCAAAGTTGTGTATCACTGCTCCTTGATAATACCGCAGCTCATGAAGCTTACAGTAACTGCTGTCAGTCTTCACTGCTGCACTATGGCAAGCTCTGCAATCACTAACACTAATCTGTTATAAGGTACTCATATGTGTTCGTCTAGGTATCGGGAAACTAACAAGTTTCTGGCAGAAACCGATTAAGATACTAAGCTACAGTAACTACAGTAATTATTGCAAATGAAAACGATCACGGTATCTCTAATTGTCCTCTTGATACTGTAACCCAATTATCACTATATTCGCAACCACCTTGACTACAGTATCCACACACACCTTGACTACAGTATCCACACACACCTTGACTACAGTATCCACACACACCTTGACTACAGTATCCACACACACCTTCACTACAGTATCCAAACACACCTTGACTACAGTATCCACACACACCATGACTACAGTATCCACACACACCTTGACTACAGTATCCACACACACCTTCACTACAGTATCCACACACATCTTCACTACAGTAGCCACACACACCTTCACTACAGTATCCACACACACACCTTCACGACAGTATCCACACACACCTTGACTACAGTATCCACACACACCTTGACTACAGTATCCACACACACACCTTGACTACAGTATCCACACACACCTTGACTACAGTATCCACACACACCTTGACTACAGTATCCACACACACACCTTGACTACAGTATCCACACACACCTTGACTACAGTATGCACACACACACCTTGACTACAGTATCCACACACACCTTGACTACAGTATCCACACACTCCTTGACTACAGTATCCACACACTCCTTGACTACAGTATCCACACACACCTTGGCTACAGTATCCACACACACACCTTGACTACAGTATCCACACACACCTTGACTACAGTATCCACACACACCTTGACTACAGCATCCACACACTCCTTGACTACAGTATCCACACACACCTTGACTACAGTATGCACACACACCTTGACTACAGTATCCACACACACCTTGACTACAGTATCCATACACACCTTGACTACAGTATCCACACACACCTTGACTACAGTATCCACACACACCTTGACTACAGTATCCACACACACCTTGACTACAGTATCCACACACACCTTGACTACAGTATCCACACACACCTTGACTACAGTATCCACACACATCTTCACTACAGCATCCACACACACCTTCACTACAGTATCCACACACTTTCACTACAGTATCCACACACACTTTCACTACAGTATCCACACACACCTTCACTACAGTATCCACACACTTTCACTACAGTATCCACACACACCTTCACTACAGTATCCACACACACACACCTTCACTACAGTACCCACACACACCTTCTCTACAGTACCCACACACACGCCTTCACTACAGTATCCACACACACCTTCTCTACAGTACCCACACACACACCTTCACTACAGCATCCACACACACACACCTTCACTACAGTACCCACACACACCTTCTCTACAGTACCCACACACACGCCTTCACTACAGTATCCACACACACCTTCACTACAGTATCCACACACACCTTTACTACAGTATCCACACACACACCTTCACTACATTATCCACACACACACCTTCACTACAGTATCCATACACACTTTCACTACAGTATCCACACACACACCTTCACTACAGTATCCAAACACACCTTCACTACAGTATCCACACACACATTCACTACAGTATCCACACACACCATCACTACAGTATCCACACACACACCTTCACTACAGCATCCACACACACACCGTCACTACAGTATCCACACACACACCTTCACTACAGTATCCACACACACACACCTTCACTGCAGTATCCACACACACCTTCACTACAGTATCCACACACACACCTTCACTACATATCCACACACACACCTTCAGTACAGCATCCACACACACACCTTCACTACAGTATCCACACACACCTTCGCTACAGTATCCACACACACACCTTCACTACATATCCACACACACACCTTCAGTACAGTATCCACACATACACCTTCACTACAGTATCCACACACACCTTCACTACAGAATCCACACACACACCTTCACTACGGTATCCACACACACCTTCACTTCAGTATCCACACACACCTTCACTACAGTATCTACACACACACCTTCACTACAGTATCCACACACACCTTCACTACAGTATCCACGCACACACCTTCACTACAGTATCCACACACACACCTTCACTACAGTATCCACGCACACACCTTCACTACAGTATCCACACACACACCTTCACTACAGTATCCACACACACACCTTCACTACAGTATCCACACACACACCTTCACTACAGTATCCACACACCTTCACTACAGTATCCACACACACCTTCACTACAGTATCCACACACACACCTTCACTACAGTATCCACACACACCTTCACTACAGTATCCACACACCTTCACTACAGTATCCACACACACCTTCACTACAGTATCCACACACACCTTCACTACAGTATCCACACACACACCTTCACTACAGTATCCACACACACCTTCACTACAGTATCCACACACACCTTCACTACAGTATCCACACACACCTTCACTACAGTATCCACACACACCTTCACTACAGTATCCACACACACCTTCACTACAGTATCCACACACACCTTCACTACAGTATCCACACACACCTTCACTACAGCGTCCACACACACCTTCACTGCAGTATCCACACACACGCCTTCACTACAGTATCCACACACACCTTCACTACAGTATCCACATACACATTTATAGTATCCACACACACACCTTCACTACAGTATCCACACACACACCTTCACTACAGTATGCACACACACCTTCACTACAGTATCCACACACACCTTCACTACAGTATCCACAGACACACCTTCACTACAGTATGCACACACACACCTTCACTACAGTATCCACACACACACCTTCACTACAGTATCCACACACACACTTTCACTACATTATCCACACACACACCTTCACTACAGTATCCACCCACCTTCACTACAGTATCCACACACACCTTCACTACAGTATCCACACACACACCTTCAATAGAGTATCCACACACACACCTTCACTACAGTATCCACACACACCTTCACTACAGTATCCACACACACCTTCACTACAGTATCCACACACACCTTCACTACAGTAACCACACACACCTTCACTACAATATCCACACACACACCTTCATTACAGTATCCACACACATCTTCACTACTGCATCCACACACACACCTTCACTACAGTATCCACACACCTTCACTACAGTATCCACACACCTTCACTACAGTATCCACACACACACCCTCACTACAGTATCCACACACCTTCACTACGGTATCCACACACACCTTCACTACAGTATCAACACACACACCTTCACTACAATATCCACACATACACCTTCACTACGGTATCTACACACACCTTCACTACAGTATCCACACACACACCTTCACTACACTATCCACACACACACCTTCACTAGAGTATCCACACACCTTCACTACAGTTTCCACACACACCTTCACTGCAGTATCCACACACACGCCTTCACTACAGTATCCACATACACCATTATATTATCCACACACACACTTTCACTACAGTATCCACACACACACACCTTCACTACGGTATCCACACACACCTTCACTTCAGTATCCACACACACCTTCACTACAGTATCTACACACACACCTTCACTACAGTATCCACACACACCTTCACTACAGTATCCACGCACACACCTTCACTACAGTATCCACACACACACTTTCACTACAGTATCCACGCACACACCTTCACTACAGTATCCACACACACACCTTCACTACAGTATCCACACACACACCTTCACTACAGTATCCACACACACACCTTCACTACAGTATCCACACACCTTCACTACAGTATCCACACACACCTTCACTACAGTATCCACACACACACCTTCACTACAGTATCCACACACACACCTTCACTACAGTATCCACACACCTTCACTACAGTATCCACACACACCTTCACTATAGTATCCACACACACCCTCACTACAGTATCCACACACACACCTTCACTACAGTATCCACACACACCTTCACTACAGTATCCACACACACCTTCACTACAGTATCCACACACACCTTCACTACAGTATCCACACACACCTTCACTACAGTATCCACACACACCTTCACTACAGTATCCACACACACCTTCACTACAGTATCCACACACATCTTCACTACAGTATCCACACACACACACCTTCACGACAGTATCCACACACACCTTCACTACAGTATCCACACACACCTTCACTACAGTATCCATACACACCTTCACTACAGTATCCACACACACACCTTCACTACAGTATCCACACACACACCTTCACTACAGTATCCACACACACACCTTCACTACAGTATCCACACACACACCTTCACTACAGTATCCACACACACCTTCACTACAGTTCACTGCAGTATCCACACACACACCTTCACTACAGTATCCACACACCTTCACTACAGTATCCACACAAACACCTTCACTACAGTATCCACACACACACCTTCACTACAGTATCCACACACACACCTTCACTACAGTATCCACACACACCTTCACTACAGTATCCACACACACCTTCACTACAGTATCCACACACACACCTTCACTACAGTATCCACACACACACCTTCACTACAGTATCCACACACACCTTCACTACAGTATCCACACACACACCTTCACTACAGTATCCACACACACCTTCACTACAGTATCCACACACACCTTCACTACAGTATCCACACACACACCTTCACTACAGTATCCACACACACCTTCACTACAGTATCCACACACACACCTTCACTACAGTATCCACACACACCTTCACTACAGTATCCACACACACACACCTTCACTACAGTATCCACACACACACCTCCACTACAGTATGCACACACACCTTCACTACAGTATCCACACACACCTTCACTACAGTATCCACACACACCTTCACTACAGTTCACTACAGTCTCCACACACACACCTTCACTACAGTATCCACACACACACCTTCACTACAGTATCCACACACACACCTTCACTACAGTATCCACACACACACCTTCACTACAGTATCCACACACACCTTCACTATAGTACCCACACACACACCTTCACTACAGTATCCACACACACACCTTCACTACAGTATCCACACACACACCTTCACTACAGTATCCACACACACCATCGCTACAGTATCCACACCCACACCTTCACTACATATCCACACACACACCCTCAGTACAGTATCCACACACCCACCTTCACTACAGTATCCACACACACACCTTCACTACAGTATACACACACACACCTTCACTACAATATCCACACACACCTTCACTACAGAATCCACACACACACCTTCACTACGGTATCCACACACACCTTCACTACAGTATCCACACACACCCTCACTACAGTATCCACACACACACCTTCACTACAGTATCCAAACACACCTTCACTACAGTATCCACACACACACACCTTCACTACAGTATCCAAACACACCTTCACTACAGTATCCACACACACACCTTCACTACAGTATCCACACACACACCTTCAGTACAGTATCCACACACACACCTTCACTACAGTATCCACACACACACCTTCACTACAGTACCCACACACACACCTTCACTACAGTATCCACACACACACCTTCACTACAGTATCCACACACACATCTTCACTACAGTATCCACACACACACCTTCACTACAGTATCCACACACACACCTTCACTACAGTATCCACACACACACCTTCACTACAGTATCCACACACACACCTTCACTACAGTATCCACACACACATCTTCACTACAGTATCCACACACACACCTTCACTACAGTATCCACACACACACCTTCACTACAGTATCCACACACACACCTTCACTACAGTATCCACACACACCTTCACTACAGTATCCACACACACACCTTCACTACAGTATCCACACACACACCTTCACTACAGTATCCACACACACACCTTCACTACAGTATCCACACACACACCTTCACTACAGTATCCACACACACACCTTCACTACAGTATCCACACACACACCTTCACTACAGTATCCACACACACACCTTCACTACAGCATCCACACACACACCTTCACTACAGCATCCACACACACACCTTCACTACAGTATCCACACACATCTTCACTACAGTATCCACACACACCTCCACTACATTATCCACACACACCTTCACTACAGTATCCACACACACACACATCTTCACTACAGTATCCATACACACCTTCACTACAGCATCCACACACACCTTCACTACAGCATCCACACACACCTTCACTACAGCATCCACACACACACCTTCACTACAGTATCCACACACACACACCTTCACTAGAGTATCCACACACACCTTCACTACAGTTTCCACACACACCTTCACTGCAGTATCCACACACACGCCTTCACTACAGTATCCACATACACCATTATATTATCCACACACACACCTTCACTACAGTATCCACACACACACCTTCACTACAGTATCCACACACACCTTCACTACAGTATCCACACGCACCTTCACTATAGTATCCACACACACCTTCACTGCAGTATCCACACATACACCTTCTCTACAGTATGCACACACACCTTCCCTACAGTATCCACACACACACCTTCACTACAGTATCCACACACACCTCTACAGTACCCACACACACGCCTTCACTACAGTATCCACACACACCTTCACTACAGTATCCACACACACCTTCACTACAGTATCCACACACACCTTCACTACAGTATCCACACACACACCTTCACTACAGCATCCACACACACACCTTCACTACAGCATCCACACACACACCTTCACTACAGCATCCACACACACACCTTCACTACAGCATCCACACACACACCTTCACTACAGCATCCACACACACATCTTCACTACAGCATCCACACACACACCTTCACTACAGTATCCACACACATCTTCACTACATTATCCACACACACACCTTCACTACAGTATCGACATAACAGAGACCGGGAAGCTAGGAACTGTGTCACACTTCCAGGGTAGTCATGGAGTACCATTTTCAGTGCTCCTACTTTCAGTACCTAAGAACTATTTTTATCCTAACTATTTGAACACATAAGAACTATTTTCAATACAAATATTTTGAGCACACAGCACTACTTCAACATATAAACATTATATTAATACATAATTAATATTTTCAACACGTATGTAGTGTTCTCCATAACATATCCTGTATTTCCACCAGAGAGAGAGAGAGAGAGAGAGAGAGTTAGAGAGAGAGAGAGAGCGAGTATCAACAATGTATATCCGAGTATCACAGATGTGGGCTCCAAAATCGTGGCTTCACCAAATCCTTTCCATCATAGTCAATTGTCCTCACTCTCAATCCTCTTTGTGACCTAGTCTATTTCTGTCTAAATCTACAACTACTGTATTGTATTTAGTGTTGTTGCAACAGCTTGTCCTGCTTCAACCAGCACTGCATCAACAGTCTAGCTGATCAGAGAGAGCAAGAAAGTCGCGATTTTCGGACGCTGACTATTCTCCACTACTCCTGGCGTTGAATGACCCACACGGGTTTACAGCTTTATGGAATGCAATCCTGCCACTCGTGATGCTGTGATCTTCCAACATCTTGTTGTTAGTTTGGTTGCTGCTCTTGTAACTAACTCCGTATTTCCAGACATTGCTGGCTGATACGGCTGCTGTAGTTCTTCCTTCTGTAATACCTGTTGTTACAGCTGCTGTAGTAAACCTGTATGAGTCATTTATACAAATTATTATTATTACAACCCAGGAGTCCCAAAGGCCTGTTATCCTGGGTGTAAAGGGAGCAAAATAAACACAGCAGAAAAACTTTTGATTTATATTATCCTTCACCAATTTAGAACAGAAGTATGTACACTATATACACTATGTACAGTGATAGGTATTAGTGCACTCCACGGTAAGCAAGGCAGAATATAAGCCACTAGAGAGCAGACCGTGCTTCAACCTGCTCTAGAATATGAATGACAAGGGCAGACAGGTGAGTGGTACCCACAACACCTCTGCGATTGCCAAAACCATCTTCTCATTGGCTGGAACCTGGGTACTGATTGAACGACGGGGCCCCATCGTCATCCCTAGTACCTGGTTCGCTGGTTGGGGGAGATAGCCTTTCAATGAGGGTGTGTACATGCACCGAATAAAGGTTACGTATTCTTTGCATGCCACAATTATTTGTACTATTAGTATCATCCTCTTGAAGGGAAGAGAGGTTGTGAGCCCTTCACTAGCATCAAGACACCCCCCCCTTCACCCCTTGAAGGGAAGCTGTGAGCCCTATACTAGCATC